>NW_026596256.1:17031724-17074002 GCF_907164565.1 Psammomys obesus | reverse complement strand
GGGGCGCCGGTGATAGAACTTGCTGCTAGACCTTATTGCACTGGACCCAGGATAATCTCAGGACGTGTAGAATGACCACAGTCCCAGATCCCGAGCTGTAGTTTGTTTGCTAGGAGCGGCAGGTAGCACTGGAGTTCCGGCACTGTGAAGCCGCTGTGCGCCTCTTTATCCTTCTGCTCCGCTGCAGCAGGGTGATGGCGGCGTTTGGGGGAGTGCCCGAAAGGATTGGGTTTTCTCAGCCCCGATCTCGGGTTGGGGTACAGACAATGTGGTCTGTGGCAGATTCTGCTGGATGCCTCCTGTCTCCTCCGAAGAGGGAGTAGGGATTTTGAGCTGGGCACACAGCTGAGATCCGTGCGTGGCAGGAGCTCAATTGTGATGGCGGCAGGTACCCACAGAGGTTGGAGAGACCTTCCAGGGAAAGACTGGGTGACCGGTGACCAGTCTGGCAACTTTCCTTCCCCGTTGGGTTTTTTTTGCGACTGAAACTCCCAGCCTCAGGCACCCATGTGCCCACCAATCAGCTTGGGAAACTGATCGGGACAAGCAGGCTTGCAGCACCAGCCCGGAGACCCAAAGCCCGCATTAGCCGGGTTCTCTTCCGGGTTCTGGCTGGGCAGCCGAGAGTGGACCCAACCGATTCCCACGCTGTGGGAGCCTCCCCTCACCTGGGAAACACGATAGCTGTTGTTTTAGGGTCCAGAGTTCAGTCTCCTGGTCGCTGCACGGAGTGTGTTGTCCTGCTTCTCAGACACGGTGTTCTCCTGGTGCCGCCATCTTGGCTCCCCCCACCGTCATTGAGTTTTTGATCTTAGCCATTCTGATGGGTGTAAGGTGAAATCTCAGGGTTGTTTTGATTTGCATTTCCCAGATGACTAAGGACATTGAGCATTTCTTTAAGTGTTTCTCTGTCATTCAATATTCGTCTATTGAGGAATTCTCTGTTTAGCTCTGTACCCCAATTTTTAATTGGATTACTTTATTTGTTGATTTTTAACTTCTTGAGTTCTTTATGAATTCTAGATATTAGCCCTCTGTCAGATACAGGGTTGGTGAAGATCCTTTCCCAGTCTGTAGGCTGTTGTTTTATTCTGATGACAGATCCTTTGCTCTATAGAAGCTTTTCAATTTCATGAGGTTCCATTTATTGATTGTTGATCTTAGAGTCTGTGCTCTTGGTGTTCTGTTCAGGAAGTTGTCTCCTGTGCCAATGAGTTCAAGGCTCTTCCTCACTTTTTCTTCTAACAGGTTTATTGTGTCTGGTTTTAGTTGAGTCCTTTGATCTACTTGGACTTTAGTTTTGTGCAGGGTGATAAAAATGGATCTACTTGCATTTTTCTACATGTAGACATCCAGTTAGACCAGCACCATTTGTTGAAAATGCTCTCTTTTCCCTGCACAGATGTAGCCCATGGCAGTTTAGTGTCCAAGTGGCTTACATAGTGATGGGAAGAAGGACTGCCTCTGACATAAACTGATTGTCCTGCTCTTTGATCACCTCCCCCTGAGGGGGGAGCAGCCTTACCAGGCCACAGAAGAAGACAATGCAGCCATTCCTTATGTGATCTGATAAACTAAGATCAGAAGGAAGGAGAGGAGGACCTATCAGTGGACGTGGGGAGGAGCACGCATGCAGAAAGGGGAGGTAGGGTGGGATCGGGAGGGGAGGAGGGAGGGGCTTATGGGGGGATACAAAACGAATAAAGTGTAAATAATAATAATAATAATAATAATAATAATAATAATAATAAAAGGGGGAAAAAAGAAAATGCTGTCTTTTTTTCATTGTATCATTTTGACTTATTTGTCAAAAATGAAGTATCCGTAGGTGTGTGGGTTTATTTCCGGGTCTTTTATCCGATTCTGTTGATCTACAATTTTGTTTCTATGCCAGTACTATGCAGTTTTTGTTACTATTGCTCTGTAGTACAGCTTGAGATCAGGGATACCTCCAGATGTTCTGTTGTTGTACAGGATTGTTTTAGCAATTCTGGGTTTTTTGTTTTTCCATATGAAATTGAGAATTGTTCTTTCTGCAAAGAATTGAGTTGGTATTTTGATGGGAATTGCATTGAATCTGTAGATTGCTTTTGGCAAGATGGCCATTTTCACTATGTTAATCGTACCAATCCATGAACATGGGAGATCTTTCCATCTTCTGATACCTTCCTCAATTTCTTTCTTCAGAGACTTGATCTTTTTGTCAAGCAGGTCTTTCATTTGCTTGGTTAGAGTCACACCAAGGTACTTTTTGTTATTAGTGGCTATTGTGAAAGGTGTCATTTCCCTAATTTTTTCTGTGCCCTTTTGTCTTTGGTACACAGGAGGGTTACTGAATATTTTGAGTTAATTTTGTATCCAGCCACGTTGCTAAAGGTGTTTATCAGCTGAAGGAGTTCTGTGGTTGAATTTTGGGAGTTACTCATGTATACTATCATATCATCTGCAAATAGTGATACTTTGGCTTCTTCCTTTCTATTTGTATCCCCTTGATCTCCTTTAGTTGTCTTATTGCTCTAGCAAGGACTTCAAGTACTATATTGAAGAGATACGGAGAGAATGAGCAGCCTTGTCTTGTCCCTGATTTCAGTGGGATTGATTTAAGTTTCTCTCCATTGAGTTTGATTGTTGACTATAGGCTTTCTGTACATTGCCTTTACAATGTTAAGGTATGTCCCTTGTATCCCTGATCTTTCCAAGACTTTAAACATGAATGGGTGTCAGATTTTGTCAAATGCTTTTTTAGGCATCTAAGGAGATGATCATGTGGTTTTTCTCCTTCAGTTTGTTTATATGGCGGATTACATTGATGGATTTATGTATAGTGAACCATCCCTGCATGCCTGGGATGAAGCCTACTTGGTCATGGTGGATGATATCCTTTATGTGTTCTTGGATTCGATTTGCAAGTATTTTGTTGAATATTTTTGCAACAATGTTCATGAGAGACATAGGTCTGAAGTTCTTTTTTTTGGGTCTTTGGGTGGTTTAGGTCTCAAGGTGACTGTGGCTTCATAGAATGCATGTGGTAACTTTCCTTCTGTGTCTATTTTGTGGAATAGTTTGAAGAGAATTGGAGCTAGCTCTTCTTGGAAGATCTGGTAGAACTGCGGGCTGAAACCGTCTGGCCCTGGGATTTTTTTTTTTAAGAGAGACTTTTGATGACTGCTTTTATTTCCTTGTGGGATATAGTACTATTTAATCTATTTACCTGATCTTGATTTATTTTGGTAAATGGAATCTATCAAGAAAATTGTCCATTTCATTTAGATTTTCAAATTTTGTGGCGTATAGGCTTTTGTAGTAAGACCTAATGATTGTTTGGATTTCCTCAGAGTCTGTTGTTATGTCCCCCTTTTTGTTTCTGATTTTGCTGATTTGGATAATATCTCTGTCTTTTAGTTAGTTTGGCTAAGGGTTTGTCTATCTTGTTGATTTTCTCAAAGAATCAGCTCTTGGTCTCATTGATTCTTTGAATTATTTTATTTGTTTCTAATTCATTGATTTCAGCCCTGAGTTTGATTATTTCCAATCATCTACTCCTTTTCAGTATGTCTGATTCTCTTTTTTTCTAGGACTTTTAGGTGTGCCATTAAGTTGCATGTATGAGATGTCTCAAACTTGTTTCTGGAGGCACTTAGTGCTATGAACTTTCCTCTAAGCACTGCTTTCATTGTGTCCCATAAGTTTGGAGTAAGTTGTGCCTTAATTTTCATTGAATTTTAGGAAGTCTCTAATTTCTTTTTTCATTTCTTCCCTGACCAAGCTGTCATTGAGTAGAGAGTTGTTTAGTTTCCATGTGTATGTAGGCTTTTTTGTTATTTCTGTTGTTGTTGAGGTCTAGTTTTAGGCCATGGTGGTCTGATAGGATACAAGTGGTAATTTCAATCTTTTTGTATCTGTTGAGGCTTGCTCTGTGCCTGAATATATAGTCAATTTTTGAGAAAAGAAGGTATGCTCTTTTTGAGTTTGGGTGAAAAGTTCTGTAGGCATCTATTAGGTCCATTTGCTTTAGGACCTCTGAAGTGTCATTATTTCTCTTTTTAGCTTCTGTCTAGATGATATGTTTCTTGGTGAGAGTGGAGTGTTGAAGTCTCCCACTATTACGATATTGGGATTGATGTGTGATTTAAGCTTTAAAACTGTTTTATTTACAAATGCAAGTACTCTTGTATTTGGGACACAGATGTTCAGGATTGTGATGTCCTCCTGGTGGATTTTTCCTTTGATGAGAATGAAGTGCCACTCCTGATCTTTTTTGATTAATTTTGGTTGAAAGTCTATTTTATTAGATATTAGGATAGCTACCCCAGCTTGTTTTCTGGGTCCCTTTGCTTGGAAACCTTTTCACCAGCCCCTTACTCTGGGGTAGTGTTTATCTTTGTTGCAGAGGTGTGTTTCTTGGATGCAGCGAAAGGTTGGATCCTGTTTCTGCAATCATTCTATTAGTCTGTCTATCTTTATTGGAGAATTGAGTCCATTGATGTTGATAGATAACAGTGACCAATGAACATTAGTTCCTTTTATTGTGGAGTTGGTGGTCTTACTGTGTTTCTATGCTTGTTTTCTTTTAATTTTTGTTGTGAAGTTATCTATATCCTGTGTTTTCTTGGGTGTAGTTGATTTCGTTGGATTGGAGTTTTCCTTCTAGTATCTTCTATACAGCTGGTTGCTGTGTAGCTATTTTTTACATTTAATTTTGGCATAGAATATTTTGTTTTCTCCATCTATGGTGATTGAAGGGTTTGCTGGGTATGATAGTCTGGGTTGGCATCTGTGGTCTCTTAGAGTCTGCATGACATCTGCCCAGGCCCTTCTGGCTTTCATAGTTTCTGTTGAGAAATCTGGTGTGATTCTGATAGGTCTACCTTTATATGTTACTTGGCCTTTTTCCCTTGCTGCTTTTAATATTTTTCCTTTGTTCTGCAGATTTAATGTTTTGACTATTATGTGACCTGAGGAGTTTCTTTTCTGGTCTAGTCTATTTGTTGTTCTGTAGGCCTCTTGTATGTTTATGGACATCTCTTTTTTTAAGTTAGGAAATATTTCTTCTATAATTTTCTTGAAAATATTTCCTGGACCTTGGAGCCTGGAATCTTCTTTTTCATCTATTCTATCATTCTTTGATTTTGTCTTTTCATGGCGTCCTTGATTTCTTGGATGTTTGGAATTTTTTCTATTTTACTTTTTATTTGAGAGATGTATCAATTTTTGCAATTGTATCTTCAGCACCTGAGATTCTGTCTTCCATCTCTTGTATTCTGTTGTTGATGTTTACTTTTGTGGTTCCTGATCTGTTCTCTAAGTTCTCCCACTGCAGGGTGTTTTGTGTTTTTCTGTTTGTGTTTTCTTTATTGATTCTAATTCTGTTTTCATGTCTTGCCACCATTTCCTTCATCTGTTTGAATGTGGATTCCTGTCTTTCCATGATGGCATCTGCACATGCTCACTTAGACCTAATTAAAAAGCACACAGGTTCTCCCTATGCTCTACGCCCAGGTTTGGGCCTGCAGGGACAAAAGAGAGTACACGAGATCAGTCAGCTCAGCGGTGTCCACTGTTTGGCCTCTGGGAGACCTGTACTTGGGGTAGCCGCCTTTGCTGTCTTAGTCACCAAGCGTGGAGGCTCCTGCTTAGATTAGCATCTCTGAAGCAATGTGGTGTATAAAGAAGCCTATGGATAAGCAAGTACAGCTTCTTCCTCGCTCCCCGGCAGATTTCAGCTGGGGGAATCAAGTCTAAGCAAATAAGTGAGAACCAAAGATGATTTATTTAACTATACCCAAAAGGAATGGCCTAATTTTTACACAATTCACTTCAGAGATGAGAATACCTCTCCCCCTGGAGGTAGAGGAGAATATGAATTTATAGAAATAAGAGAAAACCAGGGAAAAAAGAGAAATTAACTGAACTGTGAAAACAAAATTTAACATTTTCATTTACATTTTTTTGAGCTAGGTTTCATTGTATATCCCTGGCTGTTCTGGAAGTTACTAACCTGAGTGTTGTTCCTGTCTATACCTTTACTTCCTAAGTCCTAGCATTCTACACATGAACCACCACACCTGGGTCAGAGCTCTATTCTTTTTTTCTTTTTAAACAACATTTTATTAATTCTTTATGAATTTTACATCATGCACCCCAATCTCATTCATCTCCCCATCCCTTCATATCCACCCTCTGACCTTATAACTTCTCTCCCAAAAGAAAACAAACAAACACAAACACAGAAAAACATTTAGCTGTGGAAGCTTTGTCACACTATGTCACCCAGTATACCCTTTTGCCCGAACAGCTTTGCTTGCAAATCCTCATTGCAATGAGTCATCGGTCTGGTTCGAGGCCTCTGGCTTCTGCTGCACCAGCCATACTGGATCCTCACCGGATATTCTCTTGTTGCCCCATGTCATGGAGTACCTGCAGCTTTGTATCGTCAGGACCAACATCTTCATGTGCTCCCGCAGTTCACAAATAGGGTAGATGCTGGGGTGAGCCAGCTCTGAGCCTGGGTGGAAGCTGAGCTGGTCAGCCCATTAGCTCTCCTATGACTGTGTCACCAGGTCCAGTTCTCCCACTTTAGCTGGTGAGGGGCAGGGCTAGCTCTCCCACTCTCATGCCCGCGGGCCTGGCTCTCACACACCTTTGCCATCACAGCCAGCTCTACTGTGCTGCCCGGGTGAGGTGCAGGGCCCACTGAGCTCTATTTCTACTGAAATTACCACCTTCCAACTCAGCATATTCAATGCAGGCTCACATTCCCTTTGTCCCATTCTTTCTCATCCCCCATTCATCCCACATAGTCAAACTATTAAAGCCTACTGATACTACCTCTGCTAGTACAAACATGTACATTACTTTCCACTCTTCCATGGTAACTCTTCCAGTCAACCATCGTTGCACCTCAGGCCATGGCTGTGACCTTACAACCGTCCATTGTCAGTCTCACCCTTGTCCAAGCCACTCTATTTTTAGTAACCAGAGAAGACAACTGATAGTGGGGAAAACATGGGCATATGATTGTAAAATAAAGAGATACCTGGAAATGCCTAGATGCTTTTAAGATCATAAATCCATTCTGTAACCATCTTACTTAGAGCCCTTAAGTGATCCCTCAGACAGCCTGTACCTCGGAGTGCTCATCAGAGTACGAAAACCCACTGCATATATTACATATGGCATCAAGATGGTTGAGTCTGGTTCATTTTGTTTTACTTGATACGAGGCCTGACTATGTAGCCCAGGCTTAAAATTTAGGATTGTCAGCCTCTGCCCACAAGTGCTGGGATTACAGGGTAGACCACCATACCCAGCTGTGATTTTTAAATGAATGCCTTTTTCCCTTGCTCTCCTATTTATTTGCCATGAGGTCAGGAGCTATGTTTGTTCTATTCGCCATTGTAAGTCAACACGGGAAGAATCCTGGCACATCTTAGGCGTACTCTAAATACACATTCACAAATGAATGAAAGTGGCTATTCTGAAATCACTCAGTCCACTCAAAGTCAATAGCTGTTAGCAGTAGGTAAAATTAATAAGAATGTCTTTGAGTCACAGGCAGAAGTGAAAAGAGAAGTTAAAGAAAAAGGCATTCATGGGTAGTTGAAAATTGATTTTACTATATGAGAGAAATCAAGGCATTACAAGTTTTAGGTTTAATTTTCTTATACTTGCCATACATGGTGGCACATGCCTTTAATCACAGAACTTGGAGGCAAAAGCAGGGAGATCTCTGAGAATTTGAGGCTAGTAATTGAGCAAGTTACAGAACAGCCAGGGCTACATAGGGAGACCCTGTCTCCAGAGGGCAAGAAAACTTCTTACACTGGCATTCAGTTCACCTTAAAACATCACTTCAGACTTAGGTAGGTGCTTTGCAAGAACGAAGGACTTTTCCAAATGGGTATCCATCATCCATGGTCCTAGTTGGTCATGAATATAAATGCCCAGGGTAGCAATACAGAGTGAGAGCAAGGCATTTATGAACAAACATTGAGAAAATGCAGCACTTATTGGGGCCTGTGTTCTACTTATTTTAAATCCCTTTAGTTTCTTAGACATTTTATACTGTGCAAAGCTGCTTTTGTAGTAAGAATGCCACTCAGGTAGTAAATACTTCTTCTGTCTTATCACTTACCTTCGCATTGTTTATGATACTCTGGAATATAACAAACTTCACTGGATTTGATTTGTAGAATGGTACATTCCTTCAACCCCTTTTTGCCACCATTCTGAAGATACTGCTGTTTATGAGCTGTTTGTTTATTGCTTCACCTGTTTACAAACTTACGAGTCATTCTGCACAAAATGTCAGGCACTGTGCTAGGAACCAAACAAACTGGACACGATGCCTTCTCTTCACAGAGTTTGTAGTGAGAGCAGTAAACCGTCGATGTATCATCACCTATGAACATACAACTGCACACTGGCCGACGTTGTTGCCATGCCAGCTCGCAGGATACAGTCTGTTTCCAGTTTGCCCCGTCATGGACTCTGCTAAGGGGTGAGCAGCCCTTTGGTGGCAGAAGAAATTGTCACTCTTGGCTTTGTCCTTTAAGTGTGCATCACTGCTCCCCCACCCTGTCCTCTCCTCCTTCCATCCCAGAATCTCGACTTGCATCCATGCCCCCCACTGAAAGCATGCTGCATGCCTATGAGAATGTCCAGGACACAGACAAGGCCAAACGCTGGCCTGGGTAGACAGGAATGCTCATCCTGGCGGGAAGGTGGGAATGTGTAAGGGGCAGCAGTTTGGAAGAGCTTGGCAGTTTCTTACAAAATCAGGCATCCTCTTGGCACACGGGCAGCAACTGCACACACTGGTATTTGCCCAAATTAGTTGAAAACATACCCATAATCCTGTTCAGGAGAATTGCAGGTTTGAAGGCACACTGGGACAATGCCCTGTCTGAAACAACAAAAAATGTTTAGAGATGTTTAATTCATAATTGTCAGATCTTGAAAGCAACCAAGACATCTTTTTTTAAAGATTTATTTATTTTTATTTCATGTGTATGAGTCCTTTTTTTTTTTTTCCTTTATGTATGTCTGTGCATCATGAGCATGTCTGGTGCTCATGGAGGCCAGAAGAGGGGGCATCAGGTCCCTGGAACTAGAGTTGCAGATGGTCATGAGCTGCCATGTATGTATTGGGAATCAAACACAGATCCTCTCTAAGGACAGCCATGCTCTTAACACTGATCCATCCCTCTAGCTCTCAAGCTGTCCTTTAGTAGTTGTATAAACTGCTATTTCCAGAAAAATGGAGTATTTCTCATCACTGAAAAGAAATGAGCTATGACCCTATGAAAAGACCTGGAGGACACTAAAGTACATATTACCAAGTGAAAGAAGCCCACCAGAATACAAGACACCCTGCATGATTCCTGTTTATAACTCCAGAGAAGGCAAAGCAGAAACAGAAAGGATCCATGACAAGCAGGAACCTGTAACGAGGGACAGATAAACAGGCGACCCCAGGTTTCCAAGCCAGTAAAACTATTGTACAGTCCACTCATGGTGGAGGCATGCCGACTGTGAATGTGTCTGTGTGGAAACCCACAGGATATAGACATCTCGAGTGAGCCCTAATGGAGCCTTCATTGTGGATGCTTACGAAGTTATCAGTGTGAGTTCACTGGCTGTGACAAGAGGATGCAGCGTGTTAAGAGTGGAGGGCAAAGGTAAAGAAATTTTCCTTTCTGCGCTATTAAGCTGTGATGACCGATCTAAAGCAGAAATGTTTTCATGTGATTGTTACGGGAATTCTTAAAAGAAGAAATCATGTGGTTGAAGGGATCAGGGCATCTTTACATGAGGCTTGAGGCATGGGAGATTTTGAAGTACAGTAAAAATAATTCGGGGTCAAAAGGACAGACTTCTGGGGCCAGTGACATGGTTCAGGTGAGGGTGCTTGTATCTAAGCAGGATGACTTGAGTTTCCTCTTCAGAACCCATATAACGGAAAAGAGGACAGACTCTCAGAGTTTTCCTCTGACCTCCACATGTGTGCTATGGCACATACCCACCAACACATGGGCAAAGTAAATAGTAATAATGATTAATTAAAATAAATCACACTTGGCTCTCAGAGCCTTCGGTGTGTTTCACACTAATTAACTAATATTGCTTTCTCTCTGAAAGACCTATCAGCCTTGTCAGTGTTCATCACATGCCAATAGCGGCATGTCCGTCTTTTGTGTAGTCTTTCCTTGGAACTGGCTGATCCCACCTATAGTCCCAGGCAGCAGAATTGCAATTCTATAACATGAAAGCTCAAATCAATGCGAATTTAGCACCAGAGTGTGTATGAAAACATGAAATAGTGAGTCCCAGAGGTCGCGGCATCCCGTACAACATAACTACATCTGAGACAGATGTGGAAATTCGGGACCCAGCCAGAAGCTGAAGTGGAGGCCTAGTTTCTGTGATGTGTCTGTTTCTAGTTTTTAAAATCTGCACCTTTACCTCAGAACTCTGTCTTAGGGCTTGGGAGCTTAGGAGAGAAATACATTCTTACTTGGCATTCATCCCAAAGATGAACAGTTAGTGAACAATACAGCTTCCTCATTGCCTCAGACAGTTCTCAAGGGAGAAGGAGAGAGAAGCACATGTCTGAAAATTGGATCAGAAGTGTGATTTAATAAAGCATGTTTCTAACTTTTTTCTTTTAAAAATGAAATACATTGCATAAAAGAGAAATATCTATTTGACTTTGCTTTCATATTTAATTTTTAGTATTTACTTGTGTAGCTTCAACAAACACACACACACACATACTCTCATGTTTCCCTCTGAGAAAGATCCCCTCTAATTTGTCCCCTGGGTAGCCTTTCCCAGAAGGGCACTGACGGCTTGTTCAGTGGGACTGAGACTTACAGGAGATTATATGGAAGGTCTGTGCTTGGGGGAGGAAGGGTTTCCAGGGAATGAAAGGACAATGAGGGACAGGTAAATTAGTGCAGACTCACCACCCCAATCATGACCTTGGGGACCCAGGGAAGACTCCAGTGTCCAAACTCAGCATTTGTACAATGCAGCCAAGTGTGAACAGCCAGGCTGCAAAGCCACACACGACACTTGTCTGTCACAGGCAAGGCCACTGGATGGACTCAAGGAGAGGATTTCCTATGTCCCTGGTCAACAATTTAAACCTCCCAAGGACTGAGCCTCAGGAAGCACTGATATACGATATAAGAAATGTGTGTGTATGATGTTTTTATGTAATTTTATTTATATATTTATTTATTACAATTTATTCACTTTGTATCCCCACTGCAGCCCCCTCCATTGTCTCCTCTCAGTCCCACCCACCCACCCTCTGTGTGGGTATGATTTTACTTCTGTAAGTTGTTACAACTATTTTTGAGACAGAATATCACTATATGCTTGCAATGTAAAACAGGTTATCCTCAAACAGAGATCCGTCTACCGCCTGAGTGCTGGGATTAAGTGCAGGTACTGACACACCCCACTTAAAGATTTATTCATTTTTAAAAATTTTGTGTATGGACATTTTGTCGGCACATATATCTTTGTACCACATCTTTGCCTGATACGCAGAGAGGCTGGAATAGATCATCAGGTCCCCTGGAACTGTAGATACAGACAAATGTGAGCCATCATGAGGGTGCTGGGAACTGGGCCCAGGTCCTCTGGAAAAGCAGCTACTGAAGCATCTCTCTGGCCCCAAGATTTTGTTTATGTGTGTGTTTATTTTTCATTTAAAATGATGGCAAATGGGAGCCAGTCAGTGATGTTTGTAATATCTCTTTCGGTATGGGACCGCTTGTGTTCAGAGGGACACCTTGTACTCAATGCTATTGTGGAGGTCAGCTGCTCCAGCAGAAAAAGAGACACAGTATGTATCGAGTATAGAAAATGCCTGAAGAAGAGCTGCTGGAGCACGGCTACCGTGGGGACTCTGGACAGTAGTCCATGCGACCTTTGACGAGCCGTTCTTCGCCATCAAGCCTTTATGTGTGTCTTTTTCTGACTGGGCTACAACCATGGAGCCAGGGAGCCCTTTACTGAACAACTTTATCCCCCGTTTATTTCTAGAACAAATCAAAAATACAGACACAGCTGCTGAGCACATCAGTAAACCATTTATGAAACTCAATAAAGTAGACATCAAAACAGAAGATGGGTTTCTACTTCCTCTGGTCTGAACCCCCTTGACTGCTGTCAGTGTGGCTGAGAGGCACGACACCCCCCCACACACACACACCAGGCTCTGGCTGCCTGGCCAAGCTTCTCTAAGCAGTGGGCGGTTGAGAACATTTGATGGGATCTGTCTCAGGGTGGAGGAGCTGGCACTGGAAGATGTAGAGTGATGGCTCCTTCAGTGATTCTGACACTACTCGATGGCACAGTTGGCAGAGGGCCCGTACTGCACTCCATCTCTGAGTCTGTGCTGAGGTCAAGCTTGCAGCTGGCTACTTACAGCCATTAGCAAAGTTCTGCAGGGCTGCTAAGTACCAACACAGGCCCAGTGCCGGAGACCCGGGATGTTAGCACATCACTGACTGGGGGACTTCCTGACAGCCGTCCTTAGATGCTGGGCCATCTGGGGGGCTTGTGCCTCGCCTTCCTTAGAAGAAACCACAAGTCCAATTTGTGTTGCCCATATACTCCGTGGAGCATGGCCAAACTCCCAGTGACACCCCTTCCAGAAGCCATCAGCTGTGACGTTAGTATCCTTATCACTGTGATTTAGAGTTCTCATCAATGGTGTCCTGTCTAGGCTGTCACTTGGGGAGAGGGTACACAGAGCCTTTTGTGTCCCTCTTTCTCAACTGTGAGTCTGCAGTCATCAATACCCATGCAAAATTATCTTCCCTGATCCCTACAGTCAGCGTGACACTGATCACGGACTTCTGCATGGTCCCTGGTCACAGTACACACTGGACATCAACAGACCTCAGACATCAATACAGCCCTCTGCTGCAGCTCGGGCCAGGGACACCATTATGGCCTTCAGTGGCAGCACAGGCCAGGGACATCAGCATGGCTTCCGGTGGCAGCACAGCCCACAAGAATCCACATGAACTTCAGGCTTCAGCATGGTCTGGTACAGTCCCCACTCTCTGCTGCACATGGCTCTCTTTTACCATCGTTCTTTCCAATTTCACAAGGCTCCCTAAAAGGTTTTTGTTTTGTTTGTTTTGTTTTCTGTTCTGGAGCTACTTTGGGCTCTGCAGACTCCTCTTCCCCTGTTGTATCACCCTGGGCAGCCTCATGGGTCTCTCAGACTCCTCAGAGTTCGTTCCTCAGCAGCTGCCAGCGGCCACCATCCTCTTTGCTTTTGTTTGTTTGTTTCTTCCCAAGTTTGCTTCTTTTTAAACAAAACTAAAAATATTTCTAGGTTCTAAAGCTGTGTTCACTGTCACTGTCACGAGGTTAGGCAGGACTCGATACCAACCAGGAAAAGACAAGGACATGCAAAACTCTTACACATAATTTTATACAAGAACCTTAAGCTACCGGTAAAGGTTATTTATCTTATATGTATGTGAGTGAGCGTGCAAGCCCATACGTACCATGTGCATGGAGGTAAGACAAAGGCATCCGATCCCCTGGAACTAGAGTTGCAGGCAGCTGTGAGCCGCCACATGGGGACTGGGAATTGAACCTGGGTCCTCTGCAAGAGGAGCCAGAGCCCTTAACCACTGACCAATCTACCCTTCTACCGGTCTTTCTAGTCTGTCTGAGGACATCCCAGTTGCTGCCCTTAATTTGCTGTATTTTTGCTTCCTACTCTGAGTAGCTTTCGAAATGGGAAAGTCAAATTTGTTGTCCACAGATTCTCTGGAATCCATACGTAAGTCAGCATAACACAGAGCCTGTGTGATCTATATTTAACTGCGATGATCATGTTTTCATATAATTTTCCTATCTGAAGCAGGGAGTTGATACAGGAACGTGCAGATGGCAGCATGTCAATGTGGAACACAAGCTCTGCAGACAGGGCTATTCCTTAAACATTACCACATCTTGGAGCCTAAGACTTATGCTCCCCTTCTGTAAATATCCATCCCCTCCAAGTCTATTTGGCTTATACTTTAGGCCATTCCCAAGTATGACCTTGTCAGAGCCCTTTTCTATAAGTGTCTTCTATTTCCCCCCAACTCTGCATTGTATTTCTTCATAAAACTTAACACCATGGGATACATCATTTATTATTTGATTTACTTTGTGTGTCCTCCTAAAAAAAAAAAATAGCTTCATGTACACACATACACACACCCCCCAACTCCATGCTAGAACACGAGGCATTCAATAACTATTTGTGAAATAACTTGCAGAGCCTTTAAGCAATATACATTTTTAAATGTTTGTAGAGAATTAAACTACACCTTATATGAGACTCGAAATTACTTCACTAGAATGCTATTTCTCTTTCTCATATACGGTCTCACTGTGTAGGCCAGTGGGAAGGTTTGACTAGGAACAGCCCATTCTTACTTTTATAAGAATGGCTCATATGTTTTAGTGCTTAGTCACCAGGGAGTGGAAGTCCTGACAGGATTAGAAGGATCAGGAGGTGTGGCCTTGTTGGAGGAAGTGTGTAACTGAGGTGGGCTCTCTCTCCTCCTGCTGCCTGTGGATCAGGACGTAGACTCTCCGCTACTTCTCCAGTACCATGTCTGCCTGTGTGCCGCCATGCTCTCTGCCACGCCAATAATGGACTAAGCCTTTGAAACAATAAGCAAGCCCCCATTTAAATGCTTTATAATGTGACTTGCCTTGGTCATTGTGATTCTTCATAGCAAGAGAACTCTGACTAATCAGACTGGCCTCCAACTCCATAGCCCCCGCCCTAGTCTCCTCAGTCCTGGATTAGACAAAGGTGACACTAGGCTGGGTGTGATGATTTTTCTTTTCTTTCCTTGTTTTGTACTTATTTGTTTTATTTTGTAGGTGTAGGGGGCATACCAAAGTGTGCCACAGCACACTCTCTGAACGCATGTGGCGTTCAGAGAATGACTCAGGGGAACTGGCTCTCTCTTTCTGCCATAAGACTTCTGGGAATCCAGCTCAGTCATTAGGCTTGGTCACAAAGCACTTTTACACTTGAGCCATCTTGCCAGCCCCTAAATGAATTTTCAACACATACTCTGTCTACAGAAATACAGTTTGGAAGTGCATATTGATTTTGTTATCTTTGTATTCTAATAAAATGTCCTTCGGTAAATGTATCTGAAATGCCATAAATAATTACGCTAATGCCTAATTTGTGCTTACGGCTCTAAGAGCTCACTCTATGCTAATTCATCCCAGCCTCTAAGAGCCCCGCAGCATGATTATTACCCCATCTTCCAAATAAAAAAGCCAATGCAGAGAAAGTTTGTCGTCTGCCCAAGGCTACCAGTTAACAAAAGACAGAGCAGTGCTCAGCCCTAGGATTCTAGCAGCCTGGCCTCCATCCAAGCTCTTAACTGCTTTCTGCAGACCTCTTAGTCTAAGACGAGGAAAACTGTGTTTAAAGTCAGGAAAATATCAGTGTTTTCCGTTTCTTGTACATTCTACTTAAAGTGGGTCTATTACACTGCTGTGGTTATATAAAGCATCCAAACTGTCTCTCCTAAAATGTCTAGATGTTAATTGCTTAAACCATAGACTCTTAACGCACCAGCAAAGATTTATTATTGGTTGCCAATTTTCTCTCCCAGTTAAGCAGCTGTGTGTGTGTGTGTGTGTGTGTGTGTGTGTATTACACATATACTTCATGTATATATACTATATGTACTATACTGTATGTATATATAGAGAATGTATGTATATACCACATATGTACTACATCTATATGTATATGATATATATAATATATGTACTATATGTATATACTACATGTATATATTATATATACAGTACATATACTGCATACTCATGTATTTATAGAATATAGTATTATACTATATACTGTAGTACTCTATATATACTCTATATAGTATTATATATAGTACATGTCTGTAGCATATCATATATCTACAGTATATACATATCTATAGTATATACATATATACTATATAATCTATATTATGTGTGTGTGTGTTGCAGCTCAGTGAATTTGTAGAATCACCCTAGCAGCTTAGGGGATGCATTTCCATAATAAAGGTAATTATTTTGTAAATGTTTCCAAAAGAAAGTTTCAAAGTCTCTGTAGCTTGGGAGAAGCATGACCTCACCTGCCTGGGAAGGAGGGAGTTTCCAGAGCAATCACACTCTGGCACCACATATTTTTCATTCTTAGTTTTTATTGTTGTTTTTTATTTTGAAACAGGGTTTCTCTGTGCAGCCCTAGCTGTCCCAGAACTCACTCTGTAGACCAGGCTGGCCTCAAACTCAGAGATCCCCTGGCCTCTCTGCCTCCTGAGTGCTGACATCAAGGCAGGCACCACCGCTGCCAGACTTCATTCTTAGTTTGTGCTGATCAAATGATAATGCCCTCTGTGGCAGCAGATGCCCTTTTAAAGTAGACATCACTTTCAATTTTTATTTTTGTCATTATTTTTACCGATTCCAGATATCTGATGAATATGAGAAATGGATTTGGTTTGATTATAACATTGTACTGCAATTTTTGCCAAGTCCATCTGGGAAAACAACTTGGCAGGTTTTCCAAATTTCAAAAGCAGGTGTGAAATAAACTTCAGATTTATAGGGTGACGGGTATGGAGGCCAGGCTCTCGGATGACCATTGTTTACCGCCGAGCGCTGTGCACTAGGAGTCTGTGCAAACACCGGCTGTCGACATTCAATTGCCTTTGCAAATAGCTAGTTGTGTTTCCTGCCAATTTTGCTTCATTTTCTGATGCAAATAGCAGATGTGCCAGTAAGTGTCTACGAATGTGACTGAATTGCACTGCGTTCTTTTTTTATCCTGGTAATTTTGGATTTTAGAAAAGTGAAGGTGTTGAAAAGAGTTCACAGATTTCAAATTTTCCCATTAACATTTTTTAAAGAGCAAAGAGTTTGACATTTCTCCTGAAGCAGCTGCTCCAAATCACTATTGATTGCCTTAACTTCTGGAATAAACAGAAGTCTTGTCTCACAAATGTTCATGCTATGATTTAGCAAAGGGTCTCAGATAACTCTATCTACCTTCACTTCCCAAACAGTTAAATCAAACCCTGTGTGTTAATGGCAATCTCTGGACCTAATGTTGCCCCATCTCACATTCTGCTTAGAGTAGATAAATCAATCCAAACGCATCTTTAGAAGGCACTTTCTAATGGGGCCGGAGAAGCAGTCCCATGATTAAGAGCACAGGCTGCTCCTCCATAGCACTGGGGTTCTGTTCCCAGCACTCAGGCAGCTCACAACTGCTTGTCTGTAACCCAAGTTCCAGAGATTTGACACTCCCTTCTGGCCTCTGCATGTACGTGGTGGACGGACTTATATGCAGGCACTCACACATACACATAGGAAAAATAATGTAAGTCCACTCAAAGGCCCAGAGAGATGGCTCAGAGGGTAAGAGCACTGGCTCTTCTCCCAAAGGTCCTGAGTTCAGTCCCCCGCAACAACATGGTAGCTCACAACCATCCATAATGGCATCTGGTGCCCTCTTCTGGTGTTCAGGCACACATGCAGGCAGAATACTGTATAAATAATAAATAGTAAACAAACACATAAATAAATGAACAAACAAACAAATAAAGTCCTCTCAAAGGTTGCATGGTAGCACATACCTTAATCCCCTATAATAGAGAGGCAGGTAGATCTGTCTGAGTTTGAAACCATCCTAGTCTTATAAAAAGATCTAGGCCAGCGAGGGCTACATGGTGAGACCCTGCCTAAAAAAAATTTTTTTAAAAGGTCGTTCTTCCTAACATCACCAGCCCACAGAGTGAACACTTGACTCTCTCTACTGTTTGTGTTCCTCCCTTCTACTTAGGGACTCCTGGGCTTTCAGGAAATCTGATTCTATCCTCACCTGGGATTGCATTCAACTTAGGTTAGGCCAATCAGAACATTCCAACTCCCTGGCCTTTTAAAGGGGTGTGATGTGGAAATGTGAGGCCTTAGACCACGGTAAATGGCTTTGTTATCATGAAAACTGATCAGAAGAAGCTAACATGTGGAGGAGACAGTGTGTAAAGCACAGAGAAGGAAAGTCCAAAAAGAAAAAGAAAAAGAAAAAAACCTGTATGGTGTCACCGCCATGGTTCAGCAAGTAAGGCATTTGTGGCAAAAGCTTAAAGACCTGAGTTCAGCGTCAGAACCCATGTAAAGGTGAAAGAAGAGGAGAACAGACTCCCACACTGTCGCTCTCTGACCTTTATCCATGCATCATGACAAATCCCCCAACACAATTAATAATAAACTAATTATTAGAAAGCCCCTAGATGAAAACTCCCAGAGCCTGCCCTTCTCATTTATAAAAGCAAATGAATTCCTTTTCCTTTCTGTCTGAGTTGTGGGCTCTATAACTTGTAAAAATTTGTAACTCTCTGAATGGTAGTTCTGAGAAGTGGATAAAGCCTCCAGTGAATGAGTATTGTTGACTAGAGCACAACCATGTCAAGGACTTCAGTGCCTTACATGGGAACTGGCAAAGCCCTTTCCATATCAGGCCCAGGGAATTGTCAAAACTTTTCTCTGATCCACACCAGATGCTGATGGTGTGTTTAGAAGCTATCAACCGCACAGTGTGTGCAAAAGCTAGCAACTGCACCTTCTTCCTCTGGGATGACTGCAACCGGAGACTGCTCTTCTACAGCGGCCTCCTATCAAGATTAGCCGAGCTTGCCTTATTGTTCAGCTGTATACAGTAAGCCCGCCTCCTCGATTCAGATGTAGAAAAGAAACCTGATGAAATTTCTGGGTTGTTACAAGTGCCCTCATCAGAGTGAGCACAACCGCCCAATCCTAGCTTTTCTGTATGTGTACCTGCTATTTCCTCAGTATCCATTGGTTCTTTAGTCCCACTTCACCTTAGTGAGGTTGCTAGAACCACGCCACTCAGGATTTGGCAGAGTCACTTGCAAGACATAGACTGGTGCAGTAGGGAGTTCTCTTAATATCGGAATCTTGGCTGCCCTATTTTATGAAGTAAAACATTTCTGAATGTAGACTCTATAGCTAAGCAAGGTGTGGTGACACATGCCTGTAATCCTAGAACTCCGGAGTCTGAGGCAGTAATAGGCTACCTGGGCTATCCTAGATGAGATACTGAAACTGTGGGGTTGTCGTTTTTTATAATGGAAGGCAAGAAGGAAGGAAGCAGGGAGGGAGGGAGGGAGGAAGGAAAGGAGTTATCTTTCGCGATCTGTCTAAGTTTTAACGATAAGATCCCTGAGCTGCACAGTCGGTTTGCTCGGGACTTAACCTGCTGGGTGGCTTTGATAAGACTTTTAGAGCAGGAAGTAACAAGAAGTTGAAGGATAAATCTGACTTGTTATTGGTTTAACTAAAGAGCTCAACAAGGTCACTGAAGATCTATATTTGTTCCTCTTATCACTCTGCATCCTTAGTGTGTTGCCTTATTCCAGAATGGCCAGCAGAGAAAGGTTTTTGCTTCTTTGTTTGTTTTTGTTTTGTTTTGTTTTTCTCAGAAATGCCCTTAAGACTCTGCTGTCACTGGGTCACCAGCTGACACAAGAACAAAAATAAAGGGGACTGAGTAAATTAAAATACGGATTTGGGGACTTAGGAGAGATGCCACCTGTCCTGTGTAGATTGCTAAATATCATCTGTTGGAGGGATGTTTTTGTGCGCTGTGTAAAGATTGTCTTTGTGTTATTCAGATGCTGATTTCTGTGCCGGCAGAGAGCCGAGTTCAGACAGCACTGTCATTTTTGCGAAGCCTCTCCTGCCTCAGCATTTTGTAAACATTGTTCCCCAGCACCTTCTGATGGATTGAATAAAGAGCTGACCGGCCTGTAGCAAAGGTAAGAGAGTGAGGCAGGGCTTCCAGCAGCGATGGAACTCTGGGAAAGAAAGAGGCAAGAGTCGCCTGCTGGACACGGAGAATTTCAGACTTATGAAACGGAGGATTGGTAACATGCAACGTGGCTGAACATGGATTAACATAAATGGGTTAACAGGCTATACGAGCTAGTTAAAAACAAGAGTAAGCTAAGGCCTAAAGCTATTATAAATAAATATAAGTCCCTGTGTCATTATTCAGATCAGGGGCAAGAATAGAAAGTTCTTATGGCTTTAAGCATCTTAGCAAGAATGTCTTAACAACTACGTATTTGCTATAACCACCAAGGTTAATAAAAACACCTATTTCAAACCCATGTATGTTCTACCTTAAGAGTTTATTAAAAGTGGCATCATATAATATAAATAGAAACATATGGTTAAAACTCAAGTTTTTGCATTCAAGTTGCTAAATGTCAAATTTACTTCATATTACTGTTAAACTATTTGGATTACTTTTGAGCCAAACATTTAACAATTATAATAATTGTATATTACGTAAGTAACCCCTGCCAATCTCATTACTGTTTGAAGATTTTTGAAAGTGTTTTCTCCTCTCTCCTACTCTCTGCCTCCTTTTCTTCCTTCTTCTAAAAATTAGTATACATTCATTATATATAATGTGTTTCACCATGGCATTTTCATGAGTATATATACTTTATTTTAGTCATATTCACACCATTTCCCTCTCTTGTACCTTTCCCACTTTCTCTGATCCCCTTTCTCTTCCCAGCTTTCATGTCTTTGTGTATGTATGTGTGTGCGTTCCTATTACACTCATAAGCATGGCTCAAGGATTACTGACAGAAATATTTATAATTTACCTGTAGTTAAATCACTAAAGAAAATGTCTCCTCTCCCCATCAGCCTTTAACTGGCAATTGCTCCTTGGGAGGGGTGGAGCCTTGTGAACCCTGTTACAAAATACATGACTTTAAGTTCTGCTACAGAGCCACAATAATAAAAGCAGCACAGTCGTGGCACAGAAACAAACATACGATGAATGAAATAAAAGAGAGAACACAGATCTGAGACTAAGCAACAGCAGTCACATACTTTTAACAAATATGCCAAAGCACACATAGGAGAGATAACGTTTTTTAGAATTATGCTGGGAAAAATGGATATCTACGTGGGAGGATTAAACTAAATCCTTATCTCTCACCATGAAGGAAAACTCAACTCTAAATGCATCAAAAGTCTCAACACAAAACTTGAAATTCCTGGAGGAAAGAGTGTGAAGTACACTTTAAGACACAAGCATAAATAAACCTTTTTTAAAAAGATACAGGCATAGGTAATAGTGCGGTGTTTTTCCTCCGGTGCCTAGTTTTCAGAAAAACAACTCAGACTCAAAATACTTTAACAAATACACAGACTGTATTGCTAGTCCCTTCTCTGACTAGCTTTTAACTTAATAACCCATTTATACTAATCTACATTCTACCATGTGGCTGGTTGCCTGTGCTATCATATCAGGTGCTATCATATCAGGTGCTATCATTCATCCTCTTCGTATCTTGCAGGCTGAATCTCCCAGTCCTGGCTCTACCCCAGAACCCTTTATGCCTTCAAGATGCCCTACCTCCTATTTCCTACCTAAGCTATAGGCTATCGGTTTTATTATTGACAGGTGAAGTTTCTCTACAGACACAAAATATTCTCTCAACAGGTAAGGACTTTCCGAACAAGACTGTAATACCTAACAAAATAAGACCAATAACTGGTGATCTCTTGGGGTCTTGTGCAATTGAAAAGTAAAAGAAACTATCAGTTAAGTAAAGAGGCAGCCTACAGAATCAGAGAAAATAGTAATCAGCTGTACTTCTGTCAGAGGCTTCATACCTAGAATACAAAGAACTTAAGAAACTAAATATCAGTATGGGTGTAACGACAAGCCATCAGGAGTTGGCTTCATACTGTGCCCATTTAGCAGAGTAATAGTAGTGGTCTCTCCCCTAGCAGCTATGTCTGACCTGCTGAGTCACAAGTTTTGGCACTGATTTCAATGGAGGTACGGGTTTCAGTGCGTGGAGTAACCCTGAAATCCAAGCGTAAGGTGGTTGGTAACTCCCATGACATTCACACCACTATTATACAAATGTGTGGACCTATTTATAAGCATATATAATTTATTTTAGTCACATTCATCCCATTTCCCTCTCTTGTGCCTCTCCCACTCTCTCTGATCCCCTTCCTCTTCCCAGCTTTTGTATCGTGTGTGTGTGTGTGTGTGTTCCAGTGAGTTTAAGTACTCATAAGCATGGGTCAAAGATTATTCAAGATATTCACAGAAATATCTCTCCTTTTCCAGTAGTTAGGTCAGGTCAGCCGTTACTGCAGCTCCTAAGGTTCACAGCTGTGTGACATTGGTGATAGCTTCCTGTTCTAATAGGAATGTTACCTTCTTCGGAACTGTCGGTCAGTGAGGTCTCTTAGACCCCCAGTTATTGTCAGTGCTCTTGGTTACCGTCCACAACCCTATTGCTGAAGACATCACACACTTGAATCATGGAACACAGAGAAATCAAGCTGGTCCCTGGAAGCTTCATCCCTACTGGCTATCTTTCATAATGCTGGAAGCCGCTACGCATGCTATTATTGTTGTTACTGTGTGTGCATGGTAGCTATGAGACACACACACACACGCATATATACACAAATAACAGTAACAATAAATATGATTTTAAAATAAATATAAATGGCTACCCCATCTACTTCAATTATTACAGAAGGAATATCTCTGAATTAAGCCTATTCCTCCCATACAGATTTTGTAACTCACAAATTGATATTATAAAGAATATAATAGTGGAAAAGCAGAAAATGTATGTTGAAGCTAAGAGCATGTTATTAGAAAAACGAAAGTAGTAAATGTTAAGCCAAAGCCAAATTCTCCATTACTAGAATCTATTCTGGAGTCACAGTAAAACTCCCATACCAAACAAAATAATAGAATTGAAAAATATATATATACATTGCAATCTTCATAGATAAGCATGGTTGTGTTTTCAATTATTGCTAGAGCAGTTTAGTATGTGTAAGTGATGTGTAACAAATATGATTTTGATACAGAAAGCCAGGTGATGTTAATAATCTAACACTAAATTGTCTTATATGAATACCAATATCTCTGAAAATATCTACTTGGGTGGCTTTATAGTTGCTAGACCTAACAATGGAAGAGTGATTAGCTGGAAAGAGAAAGGGGATCAATTGAAATGGGGAATAAGAAAGGGCTATCTGGGTAAATATGATCAGAATAAAGTATATACATATTAAGTGCCAAAAGCCCATTATTAAATTCATTAATGTTTCTACCCAATATGTAAAACCATAAACATTAGAAACACACAGAAAATAAAGGTTGTTGCTGGGCAGTGGTAGGACATACCATTAATCCTAGAACTTGGGAGGCAAAGACAGGATCTCTGTGAGCTCAAGGCCAGCCTGGTCTGAAAAAGGAGTTCCATGACAGCCAGGACTACATGGAGAAACCCTGTCTTGGAAAACAAAACTAAACCACAAGAAGAAAAAAGTGCAGACTGTAAGAAGGAATCTTGGCTTC
The DNA here is from genome assembly GCF_907164565.1 of Psammomys obesus. Lineage (NCBI taxonomy): Eukaryota > Metazoa > Chordata > Mammalia > Rodentia > Muridae > Psammomys > Psammomys obesus. The sequence continues at coordinate 17,050,502 of NW_026596256.1, read as the reverse complement.
TTTTCCTGCTGGCATGATAAAATACTCTGACAAAAGCGGAGAAAGGGTTTATTTTAGCTCACAGTTGAAGGTACAGTCGATCAGGACAGTGCATCAAGCCAACAGGAGCTTGAAGCTTCTGTTCACATTACATCCACAGTCAAAGAGAGAGAAATGAATATATGGATCTCTACTCCCATAGCCCTGCATTAGCGTTCTCCACAGCCCCTGTCACTACTGTTTTATACACATACTGTTTACTGCCTCTTTCCCCCGTGGGAACACGCTCCATGAGAGCAGGGCCTTTGCCTCTCTATTCACTGATCATCCCAGCACCAAGAATAATAGCAAGCATTCAGAAAGCTCTCAGTAAATATTTAATGACTAACTGAGGGAGTGCTTTCCAGCTACCCAGTCTTCTCTCCAGGAGAGGTTTTCGTAATAATCTCTCCCCTGGTTTTCACATTTGCGGTGATGAGCATATAACCAGAGCTGAGTGGGAGCCTTCCGGCACCTGGAAAGCTCCTGGATGGGCCTCTCTCTCACAGGACTTTCAGCTGACACAAAACCCGCAAGTATATGTTTGCCGAAGTGAATAATGTCCTAGTGTTTACACCATTTAACCCCACTAGCTCTCCTTCGGATAACTGATCTTGGAACCACTATTTCAAACTCCAATCCATACGTTATTCAAAAGAAGAACAAAAGTACAACAGGTGAAAAGGAAAGCCGCTATGCAGGCTCCTGAAGTCCGAGATGACACACTTGGAATATCTGTCTCCTGGTATATATGGTTCCTGCTGGTCCCTCAATTTAGGCAGGCTCCTGAACACTGTGTACCCCAAGAGGTAACTAACAGCTTACTGCTATTTACAGCAGGAGAATGCCTGAAGGCTAAGAATTTCTAGACTGTCACGATTCTCTTTCTTTCTTTCTTTCTTTCTTTCTTTCTTTCTTTCTTTCTTTCTTTCTTTCTTTCTTTCTTCTTCCTTCCTTCCCTCCTTTCTTTTCCTCCTCCTCCTGGAAACATGGTCTCACTATGTAGCCCTGGCTGGCCTGGAACTAAGTATATAGACTAAGTATATAGGCTAGTCTCAAACTCACGGAGCATCACCTGCCTCCACCTCCCAGGTGCTGACACTAAAAACAAGTGTCACCATGCCTGGCTGTCCTGTCTTCTCAAAGGTGTCCCCTAGACCTAGGTAATCCAGAGTCTGCTAATCCTTGCTCGGGTTCCATAACATTTATCAAAAGGCTGAAGATATTTCAATCCAGGCAAACTTAATGTAACAATATCATTAATGAAATGAAAGGGAAATCCTATGATGCCTTCTATTTTCTGCCATAAAGGCTATATGTAATTATCATCCAAAGCAGAGGGTGGGAGGTGATGGGAGATGGCTCACTGGGTAAAAGTGCTGGCTGTACAAACATGAGGACCTGAATCCAAATCTCCAGCAAGGCATGGCCACCTGCACACCTGTAAGCCCAGAACTGTGGGAGGCAGAGCAGGAAGATTACACTGGGACCTACTGGCCTCCAGCCCATCTCCAGGATCAGTGAGAGACCCTGCCTCAAAGGAATAGCATAAAGAATGATACAGCAGGACACCTGATGTTCTCCTTTGGCTTCTGTGCACTCAAAGGTACATAACCCATACACATATGTGTGTTACAGGCACACAGGCACACACACAGACACACCCATACTGGGGGTGGGATTAAATCAGGTAATCAGAAATGAGTGTGATACCTGTCTCGCTAGGCTGAGGTACCATCACAGAAGTAGTGCATTTGTTTTTTTTCTTTAACCATATGATACCTATGTCTCCCTCCCAAAGTGGCTGCTACTTTACCCTCTCACTTGGCCAAAGATCCCTGGGCTCACTTTAGACGGGACTATCTGGACTTCTGCTTCCTGCTGCCTGGCTGTCACGGGTTAGTAGCTGACTTCTCATACTGCCACCTGGGATGAGGGCGAATGAGGTGGGCTGCTGCCCTGGTTTTTATACTGCTGGCCTGGTTTTCACGCTGGAAGCAAAGCTGCCAGGGACCTCAGATTTTTCTTCAAGATGTGAGCTTTCATGTAGCGCAAGGCTCAGTGCGGCCGCTCAGACAAGGAGACAGACTCACAAAGACTCCGCTCCTCACAGAAGCTCCTAATCTGTGGGGCACACGGGATTCTGGTGCCCGGTGTACTGTATGCATGCTTGCCCCATTCTCCCTTTTCCTCTTCAGAGTTATTTTCATTCTTCTACCGGTTACCACTGAGGTGAAACGAAACTTCAAGAATGGGCAATAATGAAATGAAACTTTAAGAATAGGCAATAATCTACTGGTGCCCTCCAGCCGAAAGATACAGCTTTAGATTCTGTGCCTACTCTGTGTGCAAAGGCTGCTACCAAGGACGGTGCTGAGGCCCGTGGCAAAAGCTTATGCCGGAGGCCACATGGGTGTCTGTGGCCTATGAAATAGACACGGTTTCTATGCTGTCACCAGATACCTTATGGAAGTCCATGATCTATGTTCCTGCTGACTGTAAAGGACAAGGAAGCTTCTTCTGCAGGAGTATCAATGACTGCAGACTCACAGGAAAAAGAATCACAACCTAGACAGGAAGTCATCAAAGAGAACTCTTGAAAAACTGTGATACAGATGCTCAGGTGAGGCTCCCCACAACAGAGGCTACAGGCTGGGGTGCGGGTGGGGAAGAACTTGACTTTCTTTGAGGAGCTGGCCCCTGGGAGTTTGACCATGCTTCAGTGACTACATGGATAACACAAATTAGACTTGTTTTGTTTGTAATATTTTTTGGTGGGGAGAAGCCACAAGGATGGGGGCAGACCTGGAAGGACTGTGATGTAAGGGTGACTGGGATACTTTATGTGAAACTCCCAAATAATCAATAAAAATATTATGTTAACAAAAAGATAATTTTTTTTTTTACATCTTTGCTCCTCTACTTTGTTCTTTCCTAGATCCCTCTGAATCCAACTGGGTGCAATGTTGGCACACAATTATGAACCCAGCACTCGGGAGGCAGGGACAGGATGATTAGGCATTGAAGGCCATCGTGGGTTAAACAGTGAGACTCTGTCCCCCACAAAAAAATACCTAAAGTTATAGTGTTTTTTTTTATTTTGACCTTATTCACATCTGTTTACCTATGAATATTTATATCGATTTATTGTTACTTTTATTTTGCTTTCTGTACTATATGAGTATGAACTCAGAGGTGAATACACATTACACAGGCATGCCCCTGACCTATCCTATTTTTGGTAATCCTATTTAATGACCATGATCAACTCTGTGACCACACTTTAACCACACAGATTTAAGTATAATCCTCACCAGTTCTGTCTCTGGCCACTATTTTTTGTAGATCATTGATCTTTTTAATTCTCCTTGAACTCTTTCTGCTGACTCACATTTGATTGGAATAACTTGTGCAAATGTATTTTTCTCAAAGTGGGCATAGTTTCTAGATACGTAAAGGTTAAACTGGGTGCTGTTCCATGCACAGCCATTCTGCTCACAACCTTATACAAATATCCAGTCACTGTTTTCTGGTGTGTTACTGGAGGAGATATTCAGAATCAGAGTTGTTTTACTGTGTAGGAGCTCTTCCTTGGCCTGTTAGGCCAGCTTCTGCCCTCACCTGCTTCAAATCTTTACTCAAGTTTAGTTTCCTTCCTGCTTAACTCATGTGTGTGTCTGTGTGTCTGTGACGTAGATCCTGGGGTTTGAACTCAGCTCATCAAACTTGATGACAAGTGCCTTTACCCGCTGAGGCATTTCTCCAGCCTCCTTCGAGTTAATACACGTTTCTAGAATTTTCAATTACTTTAAAAAAAAAAAATGAGAGCAGTTCAAAAGTACAAATCTAAATAGATTAGCATATCCTTTATCACGCTTCCCAGAAAATTACCACAAGCCTAACAGCTGAAGACAATAAACATATTGTTTCCATTCCTATTAGGAATGGGGTCAGGGGGTTAGCTGTGCTGCTTGGGGTCTCACAGGGTTGCCATCAAGGGACTGATTGGGTGGCATTTCCACTTGGGCATCTGACTGCTGATTGGCAGGGTTCCTTCCAGGCAGCGGTGGGGCTGTGGGCCATGACTGGGAGCCCACAGTCCGCTGGCAACAGCACCCAGCTCCTCCAGATCCTGGTTAGCTCTTAGAGGCCGCAGACAGTTCCCTGCCACAGAGTTTCCCCAACATGCCTTTAACCTCCTCAAGTCATCGAGGAGTGGCATTGTGAGTCACTGTTCTTGGGGCCAGGAAACCCGTCTCAGGGAGTTCAGCTTCATCCTCTTAGAAAAGGCTCATCCAACCGGGCTTGTTGACTGCTTACATCCCCTCAAGAAGAGGCAGGGCATCGCGAGATTCTCCCTACGACCTGCTGTACACAACTTCACCTTAATCGCACATGTCCTTGCTGTTGGGGGTTGGGCTGGTGCTATGTTAATCGCTTTCCCATCCCACCTGAGGGCTGCTTGCTACAAGCAGACACCTAGCTACCCCAAATGGTGTTGTTCATTTTGCCTCTCTGTTTAATCAATAAAATACAGACACACCTGTGCAAGATGGACGGGAAGGTGTGGCCAAGGTTTGAGGGCTTTGGGGGAGACAGAGAGGATCTTGGGGAAGAGGAGAGAAGGAAGAAGAGAAGAAAGGAAGAAGCCATGATGGGTTAGCATGGAAAAGGAACCACTTGGGCCTGGAGAAAGGACTCTAAGAACAACATGGAAAGGATCACGTCAAATGAAGAACATTAGCAGGTATACAGGATTATGGATGGGCGGTAGCCCAGATAGGAATGAAGCAGATGGAACGGCTGGGAGATATGAAATAGTGGAGGTGAATTATCTGCCCAGCCCAAGGTGGAATAAAGCAAATCTAAAAATTAAGAGGACTGTGATAGTGGGTTAGATAATACCGTGGCAATAATTATAGGGCTGATGATAAATCGTAGTAGACCTTACCATTAACTTTTTCTGCAACACCTTGGGGAGGGGATAGAGAATATAGGTCCAGAAAGACTAGAGGCAGGGGCTCTAATTGTGGAGCTATGGGGAAGCCCTCACCCCTGCTTGGTAAATTCTTTTCAGGTATGACCTGTTGTGAGGAGATCTACATGCCTATAAGTAGCCCCTCAGCTGTGCCCTGTTAGGAGTCCCTAACAAAACCTCATTAGTTCCCCAGATTCGATTCCTCAGTTTGTTGTTGACCTTAGGAGGAGGGGTAGACATTGTTTATGTCTCCCCCAGGGAAGAAATTTTAGCAACCAGAGGCTACAGGATAAGTTTACTAGCAAGACAGGGTCTTCTACAGTAAACGTCTGTCATGGAATCATGTCCTGTCATCTTTGTTATATTCTCCTCGTTAGGACAAAACAGAAGGTGTGCTAGTCATCTTTCTCATGACTGTAAACCCCATCCCCAGGAGAGAATCAACTTAAAAGCAGGAAGGTTGGTTCTGGTGAGATGCTTCACACCTGTAATCCCAGCACTGAGGAGGCGGAGGCAGGAGGATCTCTGTGAGTCCAAGGCCAGCCTGGACTACATAGTGAGTTCCAGGGCAGTCACAATTACACAGAGACCCTCCTGCAACACTCACGCAAAGGAGCAAAGTTTTGTTTTGGCTCATGGTTTCAGTCCTCTTAGCTTCCATCTATTGCTCCAAGACTGTGACAGCAAAGAACATCATGTCAGAGGAGGCCTCCTAATGTCAAGGCAGGAAGGAGGCAGGGAGAGGAGAGAGAGATGGAAGGAGAAGAGAGCCCAGAGTCCAAATTCCTTCTACTTAGCCCCCCTTCTTAGACACCACCCTTTTCAAGCTGTGCCAATGCCAAACTGAAGACCTCACTGAACATGGGCCTTTAGAGAACATTCCAAATCCATACCCCAGTGAAGGGTCCTTGACAGGTATGGACTACAGGTGACAGGGATCCTGACAGCCACCACAGATACTGTATAGTGGTTAGTAACTTTCTGATTGAACTGAAAAGTTTCCTCCTCTTCTAGCCACACCCTCCCCCACCCTCCCCCACTTCTTCCTCTTCCTCTTCCTCCTCCTTGTCCTCTCCCTCGTCTTCTCGCATGTGTATGTTTGTGTGGTGTGTGCATTTGGATATACATAGTGACATGTTTACCTTATGGTGGACAAAGGTTATACATAAAGCTTTACAAAGCTATTTGTAGAATTTGCGTGTATTATCCAGTTTGCAGTTATACGTTTTCAAACGTCACACACTGAAATACTTGAGATTATAAAATTCCTGATCCTAATTCATCCTACTAAGTGTTTGGTATTATCTGGTCCTTTTTAAATTCATGCTAGCTAGTGGACTGGTTTTTTAAATATATTTTATTTTTTTATGTGTGCACTTATTTTGCCTGTCCATGCATGTATGTCTGTACAGCACGTGTGTGCCTGGTGCCCACAGAAGCCAGAAAGGGGCATCAGATCCCCTGGAACTGGGGATACTGGGGTGAGCCACCGTATAGGTGCTGGGTATCACATCAGGTTTTCTGAAAGGGAAGCCAATGTTCTTAAAGGATGAGCCATCTCCTCATCCCATTTCTTTTTAAAACAGGTTTTAGGGGCTGGTAACAGAGCTCACCTGAAGCGCGACCTCAGTTCAAGTTTGGGAACATGATGAGAGGAGAAAATGTACGTGCATTGGTTTTTCTCTGAACTTCATATGTGTACCGTGTATATACATACATACACATGTGCACAGTTTATTAAGTTGGCTTACTTTGAGACATGGTCTAACCCTGTATCCCAGGCTGACCTGAAACTCCAGGCAAGCCTTGAACTTTTGGAGACCCTTTTGCCACAGTTTCCCAAGAGATAGTATTATGGGTGTGTTTTAAAAAATACACAGGTATTTTGAAATTTATGATCCCACTATCTAAATAAATATGCTGGAGTTCATTCTTATTTAGTCCATTCCAAATCTGAATACTAGCAACTAAGCATCCTTTGTATGATATTCTTTTTTATAAGTAATGTTTTCAGCTATCACTAAAATACATCATTATAACACTGCATCATTATAAATTAAGTAATGAGAAAATAATATGTTGATTTAGCACATTTTTATAACTTGCTATAGTGTTGATGAATTTGACCTGCACATGCCCCCACATATATGCTTGCATGCACGTGTGCAGACACACACACACACACACACACAAACATACACATACAGATATGTATACATATGTTTATGTATGTTAATATGTATATTAACAAAACAGATAAAATAACAATAATTTCGTCTTAGGGTATAATTCAAAAGGAGCTGCTTATATTCCTATTTTTTGCTGCCTGTTACATTGTAGCACTTGATATGGAAAGAGTGTACAAGAGTAACAGAGTAATCACAACCTCACCTGAGCCCATAAATAAGTAATAATTATTTACTCGTAGTCATATATACTAGATGCTGAGTAGTTGTTGCATTAGAAATTGGAGCTCCAACAATAGTTTACATTTTATTTATGAAGATTTATTTATTTATTGTGCGTTTTTATGTGTTTTGTCGGCATGTGTGTCTGTGAGAGTGTGCTAGCTTCTCTGGAGGTGAAGTCACAGACAGCTGTGAGCTGTGGGTGCTGAGAATTGAACCCAGGCCCTCTGGAAGAGCAGCCCAGTGCTCTGAACTGCTGAGCCATCTCTTCAGCCCCTAGTTTACATTTTCTATCTTACTAATTACAACATTTTAGTCACATTTATTATTTTTATCGTATACTAAGAATGGTTAAAGAGATAATTTTTTTTTCTTTTTAACTTACGTATGAAAATTATCTGTATTTATGGGGTAACTTGTGGAATTTGAATTCCCACATGGGAGCTGGAGTCATGGCTCAGCAGTTAAGAGCACAGACTGCTCCTGCGGAGGACCCAGGTTCAGTTCCCAGCATCCACCCCAGCAGCTTGTAAACGCCTGTGACTCTAACCCCAGGGATCCAACACCTTCTTCCGTCCTCCAAGGGCACCTGCGTTCCTGTGTATGCACAGGCGCAACTGGACATCAGCTGGACATAAAGTAAAACATTCTTGTTTTAAATTAAATCTGCAACTCTGTAACATTCAAATCTCAAAATACAATTTAGTGCTTCAAACCCTATCATTTCTTTAGGGCAAGCATTATCTTTTTTAGAAAGCCATTTTCACTACATATAGTCACCCTACTGTGCCGTAAAACTCTAAAACTCGAAAACTTTTTACCCTGCTCCAACCTTTACACCTGCTGGCCCGCCTTTTTGATTCCTCCTTTCCAGAAGCTATTGCCAACGTCTGATAATCATTCCTCTGCTCTCCGTTTCTGTGAAATCGACTTGTAAGTTCCATCTATTTGTGATAGTTGTCTTTCTGTGTGTGGCTTATTTCACTTAACAGTTTGTCAGTGACAGTACTTTATTCTTTTTACTCAGCATGTGAGAGAGAAAGACGTGCAGTTTCATGCTTATGTATATTCAGGTGTTACATCTCAAGTACTGTACACATCGGGGTTTTTTTTGTTTGTTTGTGTTTGTTTTTGTTTTTTGAGACAGGGTCTCTCTCTTGCCTGAGCTGGCTGGTTAGGCTAAGCTGGTGGGCCAGCAGGCCCCAGGGGTCCTTCTGTCTCTACCCCCATTACTGAGATTACATGCACAGCACCTTACTGGATGTGTATCTTGTCATGAAGCTTCCGAGAACCAAACCCTGTATGCCTGCACAGCAAGAACTTTGCTGACACTGTCTCCCCAGCCCCCACTTCATGCTTTCATGACAGAATATCATCAGTTTATGTGCACAGCCTATTTCTTTATCCATCTGTCTACTGCTGTACTCAGATAGTTCCATTTCTTCACCGCTGTGAACTACCAGGAAGGCAGACATCTCTTCTCACGTAGTTGCTTGGTTTTCTTTGAGTAGGTAATTATTGGTGGTATTGCTGGATCGAGTGGGAACCACATTTTTAATTTTTTAAGGAACTTATATGCCGTTTTCCATAATGGCAGCTCTAATTCACCCCACAAATAATGTGTGAGCATCTCTTTTCTCCTCATCCTTGCCAGAACTTGCTCTCCTTAGTCTTTCTGATACTAGTCATTCCAACTGGGATGAGGTGATGTCTCCCTGTGCTTTTGATTTACATCTCACTAGCGATTAGTGGTCTTGAGGGTTTCCTCCTGCACTTGTTGACCGTATGTATGTATCTTAAGAAACATTTGTTTAAATTTGCTTTAAATTATTAAAATAAGATTAGAGAATTTTGTTTGTTTTTATTTGTTTGAATTTGTGTGTGTGGGGGGGGTGTTTTCGTGTGTCCATGTGTGGACATGAGGATTATGGAGGAGGGCTGTCTGGTGTCTTCTATAGTTCTCCATCTTGTCCCTTCATTCTTCCTTGTTGTTGTTTTTTTGAGAAATTGTGAGAAATTGTTTCACTAGGTAGCTCTGGCTGTCCTGAAACTTAATATGTAGACCAGCCTGCCCTAAATTTAAAAAGAGCTACCTGTCTCTGCCTCCCAAGGACTTGGATTAAAAGTCTGATAGGACTCAATTTCACGTGTCTACTTTTTAATGACGTATGCTTTTCAGGTCTAATTAAAAAAATTTTCCCCAAGCAGTGTAATAACGTCTTTCCCCCCACGATTTCTCCTAGCAGTTTCAGCGTCTCAGTGCTACACTGTTAGCATTCTTTTAAAATCTACTTTACTGTGTTCTTATACCTACCACCCTTCCTACCCTTATTCCACCCCAATCCCTTCCAATTCTACAACACTAGGTAGGAGAGAAAGGTTAGAGGGGAAAGGGAGTGTAGACCTGTTGCTTTTAAATAAAATCCCAAATGTTTGATTTTACCAATAAAGACTCAGGATCCAGATGCTGGGGTGAAAGTTCAGAGAGGCAGAGAGAGCACCCAGTTGACCTTCCTACTCAGCTGATGTCCCAGAAGAAAAAAGCTCCTTCTCTTTCTTCACAATGCCTTAAAACCCCTTCAAACTGAACATCCCTCCTTTCTACTTCCTGTGCATCTCTCAATCTATTCTTGGGACTTTGTCTCACTCTCTATGTTTTTTTTTCCTATGTTCACTCCCTGTCAACTGGTTTCTTGTTCTGCCCCTTGACGTATGATTGAATTTATTTAATCCTGTTTACAATGAGCAGAGAGCTCTTGGATTAAAGGTGTGTGCTAGGGCTGAGCCACACCACAACTAGAAACAGGTTTTTCCAGTACACACTTTCAAGGTTCCTACTGAGATCAACTACCCTACAACATAGACCTCTATAGGCTACTCCCTGCTGATTAGGGAGTTTCTTGAGGCAAGTCTATTGGGGATTGGTCTAGCGCTATGTATTCTAATATTAAATACTGGTCCTGAGGTCTGGCTGTAGTCAAGAGGAGTACATCCTCACATATACCAGCCTTGGTTATATAGACTTTGCTCTACCGAATTTAAAGTTAATTGGTTATAAAGTTGAAATGAATGTTTCTTTGAATGTTTTGAAGACTCAGTTGGGTCATGTGATGTTTTATTAGAAGCTGTCTTGTGAGAGGGCGCGTGAGATTTTGCTGTGAGCTCTCTTGTTTGAAAGGCATGACTTTCGCCCTCTGAGAACATCCCAGGGTGGACTCTGAGGAGAGGAGATACATAGACACCCACGGTTAGCGAGACATCACTTTTTGGATTGACATTGCTGTGAAGATCTTCATGCTTCAACACTTCACTTCGAAGAGAGAAACATTCCAGAGAACTTCTTTGGGCAATCCAACTGAGTCTTGTAGCTTTTGATGACGATTTTCTGAATCATTCTCGTTTGTGTTGCTGCTTGGTGTTGGCCTTTGGACTGGACTGCTGGTATCCAGACAAAGTGGACTTTGTTGTCTAAAGAACTACTTCTAAAAAGATCTACAACCCCCTCTACCTAATAACCTTCTTTCTCCCCTACCTCTCTGCAGTGGGGAAGTAGAAACATTTAGGAATTCTAAATAAAGTAAGTTTGGTGAAAAATCTAAGCGTACATAAAGTAGCTACATCTTATAGGTGAGCAGAAGAGAAGTGGGCAGAGGTTAGGTTTCCCGGCTTGGGGTTGAATGGGAACCACAAGGCGAGAGAGAAGCAGGAGAAGAAGCTGGAGAGAAGGAAGTTGCCATGGATAGTATGAACCATGTGTACATGGCTATGAGGGCTGGCCTGATGGAACAGAAGCAGCCCAGGCAGGCTTGTATTACGGCAAGCAACTTGGGGTGTGTGGCTGGGAAGTAGCAAAATAGCTTAGAGGGTTGATATCTGCTCAGTCAGTGAGCTTTAAAGCATTTATAAATCCAAAAGATCTATCTCAATTATTTAGGAACTAGCTGGGGTAGAGAAGCCCTCTAGAGTCTAATACACAGTTCACAACAAAGTCTAGTCTTCTTTGTCAGAATATCCAGCAGTCCAGGAAGCCAGCAGTTCAGCAATAGTAAATGCAGCCCCAGGATGAGGCAGCAGCAGGCAGGGGTGGGGGGCAGGGGGCATCAGCCACCTCTTTGGAGCCCCCAGCTCCTCTTGGGGCTCTGGTATTTATCACCTCTGAAAAGTTGCCAGGATTCTAAACATCGATTACCCTCAGCTGGAAAAAGTCATGCCCCTGCCAGAGCAGGAGACATATGATAGCCAGCTGGTGTGACCAATCTGAAGCAGCCCCACATCCCACACCTAGGATTAAAACAAAAACATACCCACACAACATAACTGGGTTTTTTAAGAAACCCAAATTCTCACTACACTACACCTAAGCCCTCAACCCAATTTTACTTGATTTTGATGTATAGTAAGAGGGGGAGGTCTAACTTCATTCATGTGTATATAAATATCCAATTTCCCCTCATCTTTTTCTTTAAAGACTGTCTTTTCCCTGGCGTTAGTTCTTAGTACCCTGGTCAAAGATTGCTAATTGTAGAATGAGTTAAGATCTAAGCTCTTTACTGTGTTCCATTACACCATTTAATGTCATAGTGTTTGGATTGCTTTGTAGTGTGCCTTGAAGTCAGGTTTTGTTCATTTTGCTTAAGAGTGATTTTCTGTGTCTGTGTGTATTTTCTGTGTCTGTATTGTTTTTCTAGTTCTGTGTAGAATGTTATTGGTGTTTGATAGGGATTGCCCTGAATGTATAGATTTATTTGTATAACATGGACATTTTAACAACATGGAATTTCTTTGTGTGTATGTGTCATCCTTTTCAACTTATTTAGTCAATTAGTTAGTTTTTGTTGTATAGAACTTTCACCTCTTTTAGGGGTGCAAATGGCTGCATGTATATGAATTTGTATGTGTTGCTATGTGCATACATGCAATAGCACACGAGTGAAGGTCAACACAACCTTGACTTCTTACTCTCTGCTTCTTGACTATGGCATTGTGATCACTTGCTTTAAGCTCGTAATCTGTGACATGATGGTCTGTAATCTTGGGCTGTGAGCCAAAATGAACCCTTTCTTCCATAAGTAAGGAAGTAAGTAGGTAGATAGATAGATAGACTGACCAACAGACAAATAGATGATAGATAGATAGATAGATAGATAGATAGATAGATAGATAGATAGATGGATAGATAGATGGATGGATGGATAGATGAATGGACAGATGACAGCCTTGGGTGTTGGGTGTCAGTCCTCAACTTCTACCCTTTTTAAGGCAAGGTCTATTTATTGCTCATTGCAGCCTAACTGACCATGAATTTCCAGGATTCTTCTCCCTCTACCTTCTTTTTTGCCATAGGAACCCTGGGATTACAGATGAGCATGACCACACCTGGATTTATGTCGATTCTGAAGATTTGAACGCAAGTACTCATGCTTATGTGACACAAGCAGCAACGCAAAACATTGCCCTTGGCATCTAATTTTTTCATGGTTCATGTTTTTATTTTAGAAAAATATCATTCTGTTTTTATGTGCATATGTGTGTGTGTGTGTGTGTGTGTGTATATACGCGTGTGTGCGCATGAGTGTGTGTGTGTGTGTATGTGTGTGTGTGTCCACAGAAGATAGAAGAAGGCAATGGATCCACTGGCTGGCACTGGAGTTACATGTGGTTTTGAGCTGTCTGATAGAGGTGCTAGAAACTAACTCCAATCCTTTGAAAGAGAAGCAAACATTCTTAGCCACTGAGCCATCTCTGAAGCCCCTTCCTAGCTCTTATGGATGAAATTACTTTCTTGATTGCTTTTGTAAGTAGCCTACTTTGGGCTATAAACATTTTTTGGATTGTGTGTGCTGATGGGTTTCTCTTTTCTTTCCTTCCTTCCTTCCTTCCTTCCTTCCTTCCTTCCTTCCTTCCTTTCTTCCTTCCTTCCTTCCTTCTTTGCTTCCTTTCTTCCTTCCTCCCTCCCTCCCTCTCTTCCTTCCTTCCTTCCTTCTTTCCTTCCTTCCTTCCTTTCTTTTTTTCTTCCTTCCTTCCTTTCTTTCTTTCCTTAATTTCTTTCTACACAGTCCAAGAACTTGGATCTCACTGTGGAATCAAGCTGGCTTTAAATCCTACATCCTCCTCCCCTAGCCTCCAACATGATGCGATTACAGGCAGGCACTGCTGCATCTGGCTTGCTTTTCCATCCCTCAGCTCTGTGGGATTCAGGAGTTCTAGTGATTCTTCTGTAGCTCATTCGGGGCTTTCTCGGTTAGAGATCACATTGTGCGCAAACAACAACAATTTGACTTTCCAAGTTCAGAGAGATCTGATTTTTTTCTATTGACTAACTGCAAGAAATAATATTATTTATTACTAAAAGTCGTAGAAATCTGTATCGTTTCTTATTCCATATCTTAGAGAAAAAAATCTTTCACCTTTTCTCCACTCAATATGATGTTAGCAGTGGGCTTGCTAGATATGGTTTTTATCTTGTTCTGAGACAATTATATCATACCTGATTGATCCCATTTTTAAATATAGGTTGTTGAATTTTGCCAAGTGCTTCTCTTGCATCTATCTGACATGATCATATAGTTTTGTTCTTCCCTGTGCGGATCTGATTGATCTCATTATTGATCTGCATTGCTGAGCACCTCTGCACCAATGGGGTGAACCTTGTAGAGAATATGATAATAGGGTAATTTTTTTTATGCTGTCAGAGTCAGTACCTTGATAAGGATTTTTGCATGTATGTTCATCAGAAATATTGGGCAAATCTGTCTTTTTTTGCTGTATTGACTGTTTTGGAGATTTGAGTTTAGAAAAATTCTCTCCTTTTCAATTTTTATGAAAAATGTAAAGAAAATTACCTTTATTTCTTTAAGTGTTTGGTAGAATTTAGCAGTGAAGCCATCTGGCTTTTGTTTTTCTTGCTAGGGGAATTTTTTACTGATTTGATTTTGTTACTAATTATTGGTTTGTTTGGGTCTTTTTTTCTCTATGATTCAATCTTGTATATGCTCTAGAATTTGTCCATTTGTTCTGCATTACCAATACTGTTGGCAGAAATCTGTAATTCTTCAGGGATTATTATATTTTCTGTGGAATCAATTGCAATGTCTCCTTTCTCTGTGTTTTAACTTCATCTAAAGGAAAAGTTTAGGTGGGGGAGATGTGTAAACATAAGGATCTGAGTTCAGCGGGGTGCGGTGGTGCACACCTGTAATCCAAGCTCTCAGGAAGGCAAAGATTTCTGTGAGTTCAAAGCCAGCCTGGTCTACAAAGTGAATCCAGGACATCAAGAGCTACACAGAGAAACCTTGTCTTGAGAAACCAAACCGAAACAAAAAAGATCTGAGTTCAAGTCCCAATAACTCAAGGTGGTGTGCACCAATGACCACAGCTGTGAGAGACCGAACACAGGGCAATAGGGATCCTGCTGGGTCTAGCAAATCAGTGAGTTCAAGGTCCAGTGAAAAACACTGTCTCAAAAATAATTGGGCTGGATCATTGGATACTAGTGATTGCCTCCAAACTCAGTGACTTGAATTCCATCCCTGGGATCCACATGGTGGAAGGAGAGAAGCAATTCACTCTGTAGACAAGGCTGGTCTTGAATCCAGAGATCCACTTGCCTCTGCCTCTCAAGCGCTGTGATTAAAGGTGTGTGTAGATGAATGTTAATTCAGAAAATGGCTGTTTGGCAAGAGATCACATCCAAAGGCCTTCTAGGTCAGATGATCCTGCTGCAATACAAACAGACTTTAATCCAGGAGACAGAGGCAAGCAAATCTGAGTTCAAGGCCAGGGTAAGGTTCAGGTAAGGAAAATCTTAGGCCCAGGTGTGGTGGTACATGTTTCATTCCAAACAATGAACGTAAGTTAGTTTGCAGAAGAAAGTACCCAAGTTTGAAAGTGATGTCTAATTGAGTGGCAAAAAAGGTGATGAATCAGAGAAAGATTTTATGGAATAGGATATGCCCAACTCTCACGAGGAGAGAGAGGAAAGGGAAGCTACTCAAGGGGCAATAAAGAGAGACTGAGGAGGCAATTCTACCAGGAGAGTTTTACAGAAAGGGGTTGAATGAGAGAGCAAGCTAGACATAGGTGAAGACAAAATGAGCCAGAGAATGAGAATGAACTACAAGGTTAGAGCAGGTTGCTGGAGTTAGTTTGAGACTAAACAAAGCAATTCAGGGTGAAGAGAGAAGCCAGATTGAGTAAATTAGCTGGAAGAGGAGTTTGAGCCAGAACAGCTGAGTTGAACCAGCCAGCCAGAGACCAGTAAGAACAAGAAAGGGTGAGCTTATTAAGTCCTAAGTCTCAGAGGCTGAAAACATTCTGGGCCTAGGTTAGACTATACAAAGGGTAGAAGCTTCCAGGCCTAGGCCTAGGTTAGCAGACAGAGGCAGTAAGCTTCAGAGACAACAACTGAACCCAGAATAAAAGTTCATTTTATAGGTATGTGCCACCACCACCTGGCTAAGAAGACAATTTCAAATTCTGATTATCTGTTTTTGTTTCTAGCAGAGAAGTAGTACAGGAAAAAACAACAACAAAACTTAATTATATTTTAATTCAATTATATGGAAGAATTACCTGGAAATATGAGTTTGAAGAGAAAAGATATTTGCAAAGACCCCAATATATGAAGAGGTGTCGATGGGCACTACAGCACTGTAATATTTAGGTTCCTCTGGGTCTTTTCATAGAATGACAGGAATGTTTCATTTTGAAGCACATATGAAATACAACACTGTTATAAAAATATAGCAAAGCAGTATCTTTACAATCATCTTCTTTACAATCGTACTCTTCTGAGTTCTTTGTCACCTGAGCAGACTTGGTATACGGTATTAGATTTAAAAGATGCTTTCTTCAGCTTATTATTAGCCCCCAAGAGCCAAAAATATTTTGCCTTTGAATGGAATGACCCCGAGAGAGGAATAAATGGACAATTAACATGGACTCGTTTGCCACAAGGATTTAAAAACTCTCCCACCATCTTTGACGAAGCCCTCCATGAAGATCTGGGTGAGTACTGAAAAGAAAATCCAGGTATTACTTTAACTCAATATGTTGATGATCTCCTAGTAGCAGCAGGGTCAGAGCAAGCTTGTCTGGAAGGCACACAGAGACTTTTGCAGACCTTGGGGGACTTGGGCTATCGAGCATCAGCTAGAAAGGCACAACTTCGTAAGACTGAAGTGACATATTTGGGCTATATTCTAAAAAAGGGACAGAGATGGCTATCGGATGCTAGAAAGAAAACAGTCCTCAGTATTCCTCCACCTACAAGTCATCGTCAGGTGAGAGAATTCTTGGGGTCAGCTGGCTTTTGCAGACTAGGGATACCTGGGTTTGCGGAAATAGCTAGACCCCTTTATGAAGCCACCAAAGGAACCAAGGTCTTTGAATGGACTGCAGAACAGCAACAGGCATTTGAACAACTCAAATGAGCTTTGTTGTCAGCACCAGCTCTTGGGCTACCCGATATAACCAAGCCTTTCCACTTGTCCGTGGATAAAAACAAAGGAGTGGCAAAAGAGGTGCTGACACAAACATTGGGGCCTTGGAGAAGACCGATAGCATACCTGTCTAAGAAACTTGATCCTGTGGCTGCTGGATGGCCACCATGCCTTCGAATAATTGCAGCAATTGCACTTCTGGTTAAGGATGCAGACAAATTGACACTGGGCCAAAATCTGATTGTAACCACCCCCCATGCCATAGAAGGATACTTAAACAACCACCCGATCTATGGTTGAGTAATGCCCGTATGACTCATTATCAGACTTTGTTAATTAATCCCGGACGAGCCCCCAAATGTTATGCCAGGTTCATGAGACCCTCAGAGACTACAGGAGATGACTCGATGCAATTGCAAGAGAGCTTTATTACGAGAGCGATCGAACTCGGGACCCAAGTCTCACTGGCGCAGCAGTAGAGAAGTGGGACCCCGAGCTCTGAGTGAACAGGATTTTTAAAGGGAAAGTCTGTGAGCTGGGGGTTTCCATGGCAGCAAGCAGGGGGGCACAAGCCTTGGCATTACAGAATTGGGTGAAGTTTAGCAGGGCGGGGTGACCTTTTCTGAGGCACATAATCACAATGGCTAAAGCATATAATCACAGTGGCTATTTTTCTAAACCATATCTGAAACATTGGGGAGAATTTTCCCACCTGATTCTCAACTGATTCCCATTGATTATGGCCAGGGAGTTTGTCTCTATTTTCTATGAAGCATTTATTCTGTTATATTTCCTGGAGGCTGTTGCTAGGAGAGTTAATTTTGTTTTCTGCCAGGTGTACACTCTGTGATATTTCCTGGTACCTGAATTCAGTTCCCACTCAAAATCTTTATTTCAAAATGAAGTTATATTCTGGCTAATTTAAACTCTTCAAACTCATGATGACAAAGTTGAAGTGCCAAGTCTTTAAATGTGATAGTGAGTGGATCCACGGCCTTTAGAGGTGCCTTTGGAAAGCCATACTCAGTGAGCTGTTTGCTGATGACTGTAGACCACACACACCTTATGATACTGTACTTGAATTCTTTGATGTCTCTTCAAGGAAACTTATTTGTTCGTAGGAAAAAGAAAATAAAAAATTGATTTGTTTCTAACAGTCAGCAATGTTAGGTTACTCGGAAAGGTTTGGTTAAAGCTAGGATCTTGAAGATGACAGCTTTCTCCACCACTGGGTGCTGAAGACAGCTACCCCTCCCCCACTTCTCTCATGCTTTAATGGGTTGTGGAGGTCACTGACACTGACCTGTATTAGAAGTTCATTTACCATAGTCCATAAACGCTAGGCCAACGATGAAAATAGACAGCTACTCTGGGCCAGTTTCCTCATTTCACATCAGAGCAGAGTGTCTGTTCCCTCATCTTCTCTAGTAACTCACTGTAATGGCTACTGTTGGTTGTCAACTTGACCATATCTGGAATTGACTAAAACACAATAATGGAAGGCACAGTGGTGAGGCATTTTTGCTGAATTTGAAGTGGGAAAATCTACTTCTAATCCAGATCTTTGGGGTAGGAAGACACACCTTTAATCCAGACCTTTTGACCTGGGAAAACCCACCTCTGATCTGGCCCACACCTCCTGCTGGAAGCCTATAAAGACATGGACAAAGGAAGGTTTTGCTCTTTTTGTACTTGCTCTTGCTAGCAAGTCCATTCCTTCACTGGCTTTAGAGCCTATATCTTTGGGATTCCAGTGTATACTAAAGATCAGCTGAGACATCCAGCCTCATCCACTGAACAACTATTGGATTCTTGGACTTTCTAACAGAAAGTCCATTGTTAGAATACCTGGACCTCAGCCTGTAAGTTGTTCTAACAAATCCCCTTTAGATAGATAGATAGATAGATAGATAGATAGATAGATAGATAGATAG
>NW_026596256.1:17003968-17031714 GCF_907164565.1 Psammomys obesus | reverse complement strand
TAGATAGATAGATAGATAGATAGATAGATAGATAGATAGATAGATAGATAAATACATACATACACACATACACACACACATACACACATACATAGATAGAGGATATAGGTTCATTCTGTAAAGTTTGTTACTCTAGAAAACCCTGACTAATGCACTCACATCACTCACCTGGCACTGATGACTCTTGGGTACCCTGGCAAAAGCAGAGCCTGGCCTGGATCCCAGAAAAACTGGTCTCCTGGGAAGGTACCAAAACCTTAGATGTGGCTACAAGAGATAAAGCCCTGCTTACTGGAACCTGGGCAAAGCGAGGGACTGTCTCTCAGAGAACTTGAAAGGGATTTAGTGTTGAAACTGGAGCTATCAGGAGGGGACATGGCAAAACAGCTGGTGTACGCTTCTGAAGTTTGCACAGCTAAGAAGAGATTTCCCTGATACCCCGTGATACAGAAGCATGAAGACAAGACTGAGCTCTGGAAAAGGGCTCCATCCAACAGCACCTGCCTAGCATGCGGGAAACAGTGTACTCGGTCCCCGCTCTGGGCAAAATGAAGAAAAACCGATTTGTAAGCCAAGTACGGTGGTGTAAGCCTGTACTGCTAACCCTCAGGAGAATGAAGTAGGAAGACTGGGTTTGAAGCTAGCCTGAGCTAGGAACCATGACTCTGTCTTAGATGGAAGGAGGGAGGGAGGAATGGGGAGACCAGTTGGGGGTTGGTCTGCTGCTTGTATTTTGATGCTAGTTACTGGCCCCCAAGATCTGGTTACTGCCTGGATAAACCTATCCTTGTGGTGTAAACCTGTCTAAGACATTATACCCGATTGGTTGGTTAAAAGCCTAAAACCTGGGCAGGACAGAATGGGATAGGTGTGGCTAAGGATTCAAAGGAATCATAGGAAACAGAGAGGAAAAGCAGAGGAAGGAGTATGCCATGATGGGTTAGCATGGAAAAGGAACCATGTGGACCAGGAAGAAGAACTCCAGTAACAGCATGGAAAGGCCCAGATAAAGAATACAAGCAAGTATTTATAAGAGTATGGATGGAAGGTAGCCCGGATGAGGATGGTTAAGGAGGATGGCATTGAATTGGGGCTGGGAGATGGATCACGAGGTTACTGAGACAGCAGAGGTGCGTCTGTCTGCCCAGCCCAAGGTGTTTTAAGGCAATTATAAAATCTAACAGGGGTCTGTGTTTTATTTAATTGTGATAGCGGGTTAAATACTAGTGCCGCAATAATCACAGGGCAAATAATCATAAACAATATTTAGCCTAATACTCATTTTATTTACTACAACAAAGACCCGTCTGATTAAATAATTTAAAGGAATCTGTGCTTAAGACTCCAGCGCCAACAAGATGGCTCAGTGGATGAGGATAGCCACCACCAAACTTGAAAACCCGGGCTTGAGCCTCAGAACTCACATGGTGGATGAAGAGAATCAGCTCCTGCAGGTTGTCCTCTGATTTACACACACACACACACACACACAGAGAGAGATGTAAAACAATTACAACAACAAAAACTTAAGGCTCCAAAGCCTGCAAGAGCAAAGGCTGAATTCTGTCTTCCATAAAGGTATTTGCTTGTCTAAGCAAACTGTGGATGTGACCTGATTTGGAAATAGGGTTTTTTATCTTTAAGATATAAGTTAAAACAAGGTGGATGACACATCTAGTCACTAGAACCTTCCTAAGAAGAGACAGAGACATGTACACATGGAGGGAAGATGCCCGCATAGAGAAATAAGGTGACGAGATTGCAAGACAGGGAAGGAACACTCCAGCGAGACCAGAAGCCAGACCAGGGATGCTCTGGAACCTCCAGAGGAGCCTGCGTTACCAACAGCTTGATTTCACATGTCGGGACTACAGAACTCTTCAAACTCGAATTTCTGATTAGAGACTTAGCTTGTGAGAATGTGTTGTGTCATCCCTAGGGAACAATACAGCTTCCCTCAGAATGTGAGCGATCTAGGAACCCTGCCCCTTACCTAGGTGGGTGTCACGGCCAACACCGACATTCCTGAAAACTTAGCTCAGCTAATCCAGCATTTCTTTGCTGCATGGTGGGTGCCTGTCACCGCCTGGTGTGTATTTTGTGTTTGTCCTGATGACCAAGATGACAGACACAGCCAGCCACTGACCCCAGTGATCTCGGGGTCTAGAGAAAAAGAGACGGAAAGTTGGACAAAAAAAAAGTATGAGACATAAAGAGGAGCATGGCATGTTCTTCCAATATCGCACTGGGTTATTATTTAATGTATCTGTGGGTTATTTGGTTCCCTAGCAGAATGTACTTTTGTTTAACTCTGATTTTTTTTTTTTTTTGAGACAAAAGATCTCGCTATGCAGCCCTGGTTGGCCTTGAACTCACAGACATCCAACTGCTTCTGCCTCCCTAGTGCTGGGATTAAAAGTGTGCAACACCCCCCCCCCCGCCTTAACTCTGCTTTTTGAAATTAGATCGGGGCCCCGTTTTGAAGTTACATGGCAATTTGCAGACCTCTGTCTAGTAGAGAAAAAACAAGCTATAACTATATAATTGTGACCTCTGAAGGACACTTTGGGAATACCTTTCCTGCTCAGTTATCTAAGCTCTTGTTTTTGAAATGCTCCTGGGTGCTAACTTTGCAGTCTTATTACTGCCTTCACTCACTAAGCCTGGGACATTTTTGACACTGTTCATTCTATTTTTGTAGATGAGTCACGTCTTTGACCTTTTGAGTCTTGTGCGTTGACATCAACTGTTGTGAAGCTCAAGTGATATAACATGAGCGTTTTAATACGGTCCCTGGAATTTGGTAGGTGCTGGTGCATGAGTTCAAGTTCCCCAGCTCTGAAAAGCCCGGAAGATTCTGAGCAAGCAATCACTTGCAGGTGGTCCTACAGCCAAGGAGTGTGCACCAAAGCGATCGTATGCCTCCTTCTGGTTCTGCTCTTTTTTCTTACCCTGTTCTTGTCATGTCACTAAGGGACACTCATGAGGCAGGAGACTCTCAAACTGAAGTCCAACCTGGGCTATGGTGAGTGTCTGTCTCATCTGGCACTTCTGTGATGCACTTCCATTATAAAAGCTCTCTAGCATTCTTTCCCTTGATCTCTTAGACATAGCTCTGCTTAAAATTACAGAGCAAAATTATGCTAACACAGGGATTACCGATAAATTTAAGGATAATGCTTCCCACCCTTTGCTACAGCATGAAAGTAAATAAAGCCAAAATCCAAGTGAGGACAGGTTTAGTGATGCCTTTAGTCCCAGCAATCAGGAGGTGGAGGAGGGAGCGGGAAGATCATTATGAGTTTGAGGCCAACCTGGTCTATATTGTGAGTTCCAACCCAGCCAGGGCTACATAGTAAGATCCCTTGTGTTGGCTGGTTTTATGTCAGTTTGCCACTGAAAGGGTTAAACTAACTTTGTAACCTGTATGTCTTCTAAAGCCTATAGTTTTGAGTTTTAGGTTCAGGTTAAGCTAAAGCCTCTTAGTACCTTTCCAGAGAATGGAAAAATGTGACCCTATCTATGAGGACAGATAGAAAAAAAGGCAAGCAAGCAATGACCTTCACTCAGCAAAAAGAAAAACTCCTGTCTTTGAGATAGCATTTCTTAGCAACAAACCTAGACTTCTTCTGAGTAGCTTTTGACCTCCAGCCAAAAGTCTGTAGCCCCTAAGCTTCAAGGATGAGCTAACCACCCCCACCTTCAATTGCAGCTGCATCCACACTTGGCAGGACTGGCCAAGCTTGAGCACCTAAGACTAACCAATTATCTTACTTTATAGCTTCCTCATCCAATCCTAAATTGCCAAGACTGCAACTTCAAATCTCCCGCAATTTTTCTTTTAAAAACCTAAAGCCTTTGTCTCCCGGTGCCACTCTTTGCTGACCGGCAGGGGTGACCCCATTGCGCAATGGTTAATAAACCTCTTGCTTTTGCAACGAGTCTTGGTCTGGGGGAGTTTCTGGGAAGGGCGCGATCTTGAACTCCTGAGCTGTGAGACCCCAGGTCTTACACCACAAGCTAGAGTCATCAGAAAGAAGAGCTCTTCAGCCGAAGAAATGCTGTAGGTAAGTTAGTAAGGCATATTTTAAACTAGTGATTGGTAGGGAGGGCCCAGCCCACTGAGGGTGGACACAGCCCTGAACTAGTGGGCCTGGATTCTATAAAAGAGACAGCTGGGCAGGGCATATGGAGCAAGCCAGTAAGCAGCACCCCTCCATGGCCTCTGCATCAGCTCCCGCCTCCAGGTTCCTGTGATGTTTAAGTTTCTGCCCTGACCTCCTTCAAAGATGCCCTGGAGTGTGGTGGTGTAAGCCAAATAAACCCTTTTCTCCCCAAGTTGTTTTGGCCATGGAATTTCATCACAGCAATAGTAACCGTAACTTGGATACCCTTTCTCTATATATATAAATCAAACACACATACACACACACACACATTTTCCCCAAGAGAACATAATACCACATGCTGTAATCCCATTACTTTGTGATCTGAGGCGAGAAGAGTCCTGAGTTTAAACTTGCCTATGCATGGGGAGGTCCTGTCTCACAAAGAAAAAAAGAGGAGGAGGAGGAGAAGAGAGGGAGGGAGGGAGGGAGGAAGGGAAAGAAGAAGTGTGGGAGGGAGGGGAAGGGAGGGAAAGAGAGGGAGGGAGGGAGGGAAGGAGGGAAGAAGAAGAAGGGTGGCAGAGAAGGGAAGGGAGGGAGGGAGGAAAGAAGGCAAGGAGGAAAGGAGGGAGAGAAAGAAGAAGAAGGGAGGGAGGGACGAGAAGCTAGGTGTGGCACTAACCCCAGCACTCAGGAGGTTAGAGGCAGGAGGATCAGAGGTTTAAGACCTGCCTTGGCTACATAATGAGTTTAAGACTGACCTGAAGTAGTAAGATCTCAGGGTGGAGAGGAAATGAAGAGAAAGAAATGGGGTCTGGGGTACCTGAAGAGCTCCACAGAATGCTTTGGGGGTAATCAAATAACAGGAAGCTACAACTGGTTTTTGTGTGTAGCATTTACACAGAAGGCACATTTCATTACTGTCATAAATTTAGTAACACATTTTCTAAATTAAAATGTAGTCGCATATCTACCGTGCCGGTGCATTACATATTACTAACATGTCTATGTATTAGTGATAGTCAATTTCAGTTTGTTTTTTCTTCTTTTGCACCAATGCTTCACTGTGCTCTTGATTTAATGATTTTTTTAAAGTAGAATGTATTTTATTCCTAAGATCTTGGATGAAGCTACCCTAAACATCAGAGGTGAGAAACTTGGGCCGTGGGTAATTGCTGCCACCTTGTGGAACAGTGAAAGAAGTTTAAAATCCTGTTGCTTTCATTGACTCATCCGTCCGCTACAACACGAGATGAGTAGATACAGACTGTGTTCTCAAGTACCCTGTGCAGTCATCCGGACAAAATACGTCGTTAGAAGACAGCACCCTTCTTGGGTAGGGTGAGCAGAGGAGCTCAAGAGACTTTCACTAAAGACTGTAACCTGAAGAGTTCATGAGGAGCTAACTCCACTTGACATGGCTTTCTGCTGCGACGTTGTCTCCTAGGCCAGATTTCCTGCTCTTTCTTATTCTTTCTCACTAGCGGGAAAGTTAGCACCTTTGCACACACTGCTCACTAGCCTCCGAACCTCAGAGGAAGCCGGGGGGGGGGGGGGGGCTTTATTTTGCCTCTCTGGATGCGCTCTCCTGCCAGAAGGCTGGCCCGGGTACTCTTGTCTCTCTCCCTTCTGTTGTACATTTACTTCCTGTTTCAATCCAGTGATGGGTGGTGGTGTGGGGGGCGGGGGTAGTGAGGTACTATGGGCAGCAGATTTTCCAGGAAGGAGGACAATAGGACTTTTGCTTAGACCTCTGGGTCATCTGGGACACACTTTCCCTGGCAATACAGGCCTCAGTGTGTCTCTCCTGTGCGCTGAGGGAGCCTGAGGGTACTGCCCTAATCTTTGTGGTTTTCCAACATCAGACTCACACTTTCGAAATAATCTCTTTAATACATATTTTCAAAAATTATTTTTCATTATGTGTGCGTCAGGTAGCGGTGAGGTGGACGCGTGAGCGTAAGTGCCAGTCCCTGTAGAGGCCAGGAGAGGGCGCCAGATCTGCTGGAGTAACAGACAGCTGTGAGCCTGCCAATGCTGGGGCTGGAAACCGAATTCAGTTCCTTTACAGGAGCAGCTGAGCCAGCTCTCCAGCCTCCAAAGCATCTTTAATTTGTTAGGTTTGTATGTGTGTGGTGTGTGTACACGTTCATGTATGTGCACACGTGTGTGGGGGTGTCCATATGGAGGCTAGAGGCTGATGTTAGCTCTCTACCTTAATTGCTATCTACCTTGTTTGTTTGTTTGTTTGTTTGTTGAAGCTCTTCAATTCAGCTAGAATCCTTGGCCAATGTGCCCCAGGAATCCATCTGTCTCTGCCCGGCTGTGCTTGGGACAGGCCTCTGAATGCCGGGAATCTGAACTCGGGTCCTTGTCTTAAGCAGCAGGTACCTGAGTCATCTCCTGAGGCCCCTCCAGAGCATCTTCATGTGTGATACTGATTTCTTTCTTTCTGGATGATAGAAGAGCAATTAATTAATTTAACTATTGAACGTTTGAATCCCGAATAATGAATGGCTGAATTCAGCAACTGAGTGAATGAAGAGGTGCTAAGTGCACATAAATCAGATGAGGTACGTAGAATGTATTAATAATTCATGTAGGAATTATGACATGATAACTAAGGAAATGAATGACACCGTGTGAAAATGAGTCCAAGCATGAATAAAGAACGAATTCATTAAGAAAACAAGACCATGTCTTAAACTAGGTTAATTTTAACTGATATCTAACATAATATTGTACATATTGTACAGGGTAGTATGTGATATTTCTACATGTCAGTGTGTTATATTTTTAAAATCAGTTTAAACATATCACTGTTGCCTCACACTTTTATCATTTCTTCCTGGTAAAAAAAAAAAAAAAAAAAAAAAAAAAAACACCACCACCAAAAAAGAAACCTTTCTTCTAGCTTTTTGAAATAAAGATCACTTTTTTTAGATTTAAAATTTTTTTTATTAATTATACTTTATTCACGTTGTATCTCCCCAAAAGCCCCTCCCTCCTCCCCTCCCGATCCCACCATCCCTCCCCCTTCTTTACCCCATGCCCCTCCCCAAGTCCACTGATAGGGGAGGTCCCCCTTCCTTCTGATCTTAGTCTATCAGATCTCATCAGGAGTGGCTGCATTGTCATCTTCTGTGGCCTGGTAAGGCTGCTCCTCCCTCAGGGGGAGGTGATCAAAGAGCAGGCCAATCAGATTATGTCAGAGGCAGTCCCTCTTCCCATTACTATGTAACCCACTTGGACACTAAACTGCCATGGGCTACATCTGTGCAGGGGTTCTAGGTTATCTCCACGTATGGTACTTGGTTGGAGTATGAGTCTCTGGAAAGACCCCTGTGTTCAAATTTTCTGGTTCTGTTGCTCTCCTTGTGGAGTTCCTGTCTTCTCCAGATCTTACTATTTCCCACTTCTTACATAAGATTCCCTGCACTCTGCCCAACAGTTGGCCATAAGTCTCAGCGTCTGCTTTGATAGTCTGCAGGGCAGAGTCTTTCAGAGGCCCTCTGTGGCAGGTTCCTAACTTGTTTCCTGTTTTCTTCTTTTTCTGATGTCCATCCTCTTTGCCTTTCAGGATGGGGACTGAGCATTTTAGTCAGGGACAAAGATCACTTTTAATGAATCCAGACACCCAACTTTCCCTCCCTGAAGACCCAATCTATCAGAGCAGAGAAATGCAGAGGAAAGGGTGGATAAGTGGATCCCTGAAAAGGGCTGCCACGTGACAACAAAGCGCAGAAAGAGGCATTCATGAGGTAGGCTGGGGAAAATCTCTTAAGGAAAAAAAGTTAAATTTTACAAAAAGGACTGCCAGTCAAGGTAGAGATAACCTCACAGGTGGGCTATGGCAAGCAGAAGGAACTAAACTCCTTTTCTCTGGATGAACACCAACAATGATTCAAGGACTCAGAGAAAAGGAGCCATAAGACAGAAAGCCAGCCAGCAAACGCTGTCACTAAGGTTCCACTAAGTGACGGATGACAGAAGCGGGAAGCATCTAATGCCTCATCTGCATGGCGTGGTGAAGTATCTTCCTCAAAGCCCAGCTCTCAGCCATTAAGCAAATGGGTCACATTGTAAAAACCACTTTCCAAAAGATGGCCTACTGCTGTGCTCACGCTAACATACACTGGGGCTAAAACTAGAAGAAATTTAAAAGTCAAAAAACACCAAACGGCTGTAGTGAGACTTTCGGTTTCTTTAAAAAAAAAACAAAAACATGCAGCTATGTGATGTGAATACATTTTTGTTTTAATCCCAGGTGTGGGATATGGGGCCGCTTCAGTTTGTTCACGGCTGTTAACTATGTTTGTCTCGTCCTCTAACAGGGGCATGATTTCTGCCAGCTGCCGGTAGTTGAATTCTGGGGACTCTGCAGAGGGTATAGATGGGAGAGCCTTGGGGGACCTACAGCAGCTGCTGTCCCTGCTGCTGCTGGTTCTTGCAGCTGCGTTTTCTATTGCTGATTTGTTGCATTTGCAGGATCGCTGGATATTCTGACGATGAAGATTGGACTTGTTCCTAGAAACCCAGGGCTCCTAACCAGCAGGAAGCAGTCTAATGAGGTCTATGCTCCCTTGTCCCTCTAACCTTTCTCTCCTAGGGCTGGGGGGTTGGAAGGGTGGTAGATATAAGAACCCAATAATGTACCCCCCCCAAAGTACCCTTACAAATTCTACCCCACACAAGTTCAAGTTCCTATTTAATTAAAAAGGAAAAGAGATACATTCATTTAGCCATGCAGTCCAAGAAGACACGATTCTCACTCTAGAAACTTTAAATTCTGAAAGAAAAAAAAAAAAAGCTATCATTCAGGGGGGGAAAAAAAACCTGGCCTTTGATCTGTGAAGTGTTTGAGTCTGGGTCAAAGAAGACACTGAGGTTAATTGTCCTTTGAGGGCAAGCGATCTATTGGAAGAGTGATTTGAAGCCATAGACATTCAGACAGCAGCAGTGGGGAGCCTCTGAGAAGTAAGAACTTGAAGACAAAGTGGGGGTCCCTTCTTGTAAGATTCAGATAAGAGGGGAGAAGTTCTGTGTCGCATTGTTGATGAGTAATCCTCAGCTTCCAGTCTGTCCCTGACTCCCGGTTGGCAGAGAGGAGGGCAAGAATGGATCAAATCGTTGAGATGTGCCCACTATACAAGTGTGTTGGAGAGTTTAACTCCACCAGGAGCCCTCTGATGGCCTGAAGTTTGACAACCTGAGCCTGTAAACTTTCTTGGTACCTGCCATTCTCCTAAAAATCTGGGCACCTGGTTCTTATATCTCCCACCCCTCCAACCCGTATTCTACCCTAATCCCTTCCAACCCCCCAACACTAGGAGAGCAAGAACGTTAGAGGGAAATCTGGAAGTCTGTTCTGGGGGGTTAGAACAGAGAGGGGTTAGAACAGAATTAGAGAGTCACAGTCTCTCCTTGGAGGGCCTGCCATTCCTTTACTGCAGCTCTAAAAGACTGCTTCAGGTAGCCATGGCCCAATTAACTGGTAGTTGAATATCTAACATTTTGGAAACCCTATTTCTGAGGATTTTTTTTTTGAAGAAAATAATCTCTCTAGTATAAGAAGAGGTAGAACAAGGACGCTGCTCTGTGGCATTATTCCCTATCTAGAATACTTGGATTAAAGCTGTTTCTAAAACAATTTTCTCAGGTTTTGCTTATTGGTTTACTTTAGTGTGTGTGTGTGTGTGTGTGTGTGTGTGTGTGTGTGTGTGTGTGTACATGATTCAAGGAGAAGGGCATGCATGCTATAGTGCACATGCCACAGTGGAAGGCACACAATTATTATGGTTGGATTTTAATATCAACTTGCCACAAATTAGAACCACCTAAGTAGGGACTATCACCTGAAGAACTGTCCTGATCACTATGATGGATCAACCCCACCTGCCGGAGCCCACTGGCAGAGTCGAACTGTTCCTGAGTGGGAAGTGACTGAAATAATTAAGGCAAGTCACACTACACAGCTCCAGAGAGCCACAGTAAGACTGCAGCGTGAGTTTATTCCACAAGTCCTTTTTATAGGCAAAGCAAAAACAAGTCACATCAATACTAGAAAGAAGTTTGTGGAACTGCCAAACTTGTTTTCTTAAACTTCTTCCCTGTAGAGGATATGGTCCAAGGTCACACAAACAAGTTTTAAGAAACTTGGAAAAACATCCTCTTATCTCTCTGTCTCACGGTGAAGGCCAGGGTAAAAACATATTTTTTCTGCTAAATAACAAAGCAGCTTGACAAACCAGCAGCTCTCCAGACCCACCACCACCAACAACAACAACGGGAGACAGCCCCTGTAGGACTACTCAGACTGCTGGGACATCAGCCATGAGGACCAAGTAACTCTCCAGTTCTCCGTTCTCAGAGATGCTGCTGCTGCTGCTGTTGTTATTATTTAAATAATAATAACTTAATAAATGTGTGATGCATACATATCCGTTAACATGTTGATATGTGCCGTCCCATTGGTTCTGTCCCTCTGAAGAGCCATGACTAACACGGCAACTTTATGGAGTCTATGCTCCCTTTCCACCTTCCTGCTGTTTTTGGAGGTTCCCCCTTGGGTCTCCAGGCTTATGTGGCATTTGCCTTCACCTGCTGAGCCGTCTCTCTGGCCATGTGGTTTTAGATTTTAGATATAAATAAGGAGCTGTCTTGAGGATGAGGTCAGAGGCTTAATAAGAAACACATTTGTACTTAGACACAGTCTGAAGATGGTTCTAAGGTAGTCTTAGTGTGTCTAAGCAACAGATGAGGTCCCACGTGGAAATTTCCCCTTGTGGTAACAGTATCCATGCTCAAAAAATTTCAGGTTTTGGAGCAAAATAAAAAATCTGATTTCAGATTTTTGGAGTCAGAGTCCTCAACTTGGACAAGCTAAAAAAGAAAAACAATATATATGTCAATTTTTAAAGAGACTGCAAAGCAGCCCTGATAGCCAGGCTTTGGACTGTAGATTCATGCCTTTAATCTTCACAGAAATCCTTTCTCAAAACTTAATTTTACTTAATCTTTAAACCATTTGAACAATGTAACCTTCAAAGGGGCTGATTTCTTTAAATATTATGTACATATGTATGTGTGTGTATATGGCTCTATGCACACGAGTGCAGCTGCCTGTGAAGGCATCAGATCCCTCTGGAAATGGACTTACAAACAGCCATGAGCCTCCTGACATGGGCGTTAGGAATCAAACTCCTTTGTGAGAGCAATATGTGCTTTTTATCCACTAAGCCATCTCTCCAGCTCACCTTCATAGTAACTTCAGCCTCTGTTATAATACCCATTTTAAAGGTAAGAAAGCAGACGCTCAGGGAGTTCAGGGTACTCTTGCAAACGAGAAATTGGTGTGCAGTCTCATCCAGAGGATAAGTGCCCACACATGAGTGAAAGGAAGGCTGCCTACGAAGTGTGGATGTAGGAACGCAGGCCACAGAAACTGCACTCGGAGCCAGAGCGCACCTGTGTGGCGCGATAAACACAGGAGCAGACACAGCCGGATTAATGGCCACCAAATGGTGAAGCGCTTCTCTCTGGTGAGAAAATCAGTCTTTCGAGGAACTTCATGTACACATTCACCTTTTTTTTTTTAAATTGTTGCATGTAGGGGCTGGAGCAATGACTCTGTCATTAAGAACAATTACTACTCTTGCATAGGACCTGGGTTCAATTCCCAGAACCATATGGTGGCTCACAACTGTCTATAACTCTAGATCCAGGAAAGCCAATGTTCCCTTTTGGCCTCTGTGGGCACTAGGCATTTATACAGGGCAGGCAAAACATTCACACACACAAAATAAAAACAAATTGTGTATGTGCCAGCTTAAGGACTTTTATTATTTTAAATTGTATGTGTGGGGGGGAGGAGGAATGTGCATATCAGTGCCGACGCCTGAGGAGGCCTGAGACTAGATTCCCTGAAGTGAGAGCTAAGGCAGCTGTCAGTCACACCCCCCGTGGGTGCTGGGAACCGAACCAGGTCCTCCGTAAGAGCAGTGCATGCTCTTACCACTGAGTCAACTCCATCCCAGTAGGTGTCATTTTAAAAAATTATAAACCTGATGCTATAAAATCTAGCAAAGCTTTGGGCAGATGCCTGTTCTTCTCACACTTAGACACACCTGTGGACACATACATCCATAGTGTGGTAGGGGTGCCTTACTTAACAATCGGGGAAATGTACTGTTTGCGTTAACTATTCCTTTCTTCCTTGACTTCACCAGTCTAGAATCTTAGCAATTCTGACATCACTTACCTGTTGGAATTATTGTGTTTTGTTTGTTTGTTTGTTTGTTTGTTTTTCTTTTCTTTTTTTTTTTGTGTGCCTACTCTAGCTCTCAAATAATGAGATAGAGACCTATATCACATTTCCTAATAAGCTTTGGGGCACTGCAGCTGAGCAGATACTGGTATGTTCTAACCTGTCTATACTATCCTGGCTACTTCCCAGCCATGTGCCCCATCCACTTGCCATCTCGCCTCACACTGGCTGCTCTTTGTCCTCAGTTCCTGACAATCTTCTCCCTTCCCCTCCCCCTCCCCTTCTCCTCTCTATCCAGACTTCTGAGAAGTCCTGCCTATTGTCTCCTCTGCCCAGCCATAGGCTCTTCAGCTTCTCCCACCAGAGAGAATTGGGAAGTAATTTGTTATACAACATTGAGACAGGAGATTCCTCAATAACAACGACAATACCAGAATCTGCTAGCTTTTAGCTCACTGCCAGTTTAGCAATTAACAGTCAAATATACAGACACATACCTTAATACACCATGAAAGAAGGTCACCTCTGTATATAGCCCTGTTATCTGACCAGATGTCTCACTGTTTTCATGGAGCTGGCAGAACTCTGTCTCTCAGAGAACAATGGTCATCAAGCTCCTCAAATAAATGCCACTGGCCTCTTACAGTGTGTTCTTTATGGCCTCATTGTAGAGAGTATCTGATCCTCTTGAAGGTTATAAGTTCCTAGGCCTTGTATAATAAATTTATTCTGATATTTCCTATGCCGAGAACCATTTCAATATCATGCCAAGGAAGTTATGGGAACTCCATTTTATTTGATATTGGCT
The DNA here is from genome assembly GCF_907164565.1 of Psammomys obesus. Lineage (NCBI taxonomy): Eukaryota > Metazoa > Chordata > Mammalia > Rodentia > Muridae > Psammomys > Psammomys obesus. The sequence continues at coordinate 17,018,534 of NW_026596256.1, read as the reverse complement.
TTTATCATGTCAATGAGTCATTGAAGAGAGCCCTCAGAAACCAATATCCTCATGTTCCTGCCAGATAGGAAGTGCTGAATCATAGGTAAGCTGTCACGGGTCAGTGAATCCTCCAACCAATTGCACACTATTCTACTGGAACAACACAGACACTCGCACGAAACACATTTTCCTGCCTTGCTCTCCCTATGGATATTAGTAAGGTCCCACAATTCCATCAGCGGCTAAGCTGTTCTTCCTGTCAATCATGCTTATATTTCATTTTAAACACGTAATTCACTTTAAAGAGCTGACCCTTGGTACAGGCCCAGCAGCAACAAAGTGTGAGAAGGTCCTGAGGGAACCAGCATCTTTCTGCGAGAAAGTGCTCGGTGTCAGGTCACTGGGCATTCTCTCTGCACAGAGGCTTTCCTTGTAGAGACGATGCCTTTTGTCCTGTCTCAGATTCATCCACCAACGAATTTCCATCCCGGGTCTCAGGTTCCTGGTTTCCTGTCAAGCTCTGACTGGCGCAAGATCTTTATTGGATCCAAAAACCCAGTCCTGTGCAGCCCTGCTACCCTCACAATCAGGCCTGAGCCTCTCTGTCAGCAGTCTGCAGGTGGGGCAGGAGGCGCACAGGACAGACAGGGCTTTCACGGCTTCTGCAGTTAGGAAGGCAGCGCAAGACCGGAGAGCCGGTCTTACCGCACCGTTTGTGAAGCTGTTTGATGTAGGGAGCCTGCTGTTGCAGGCAGATCACAGATTTGAACTCACACTACCTCTGCTGACCCCGACACACCCTCTCCACGCTGTAGCTTGGGACCTTTGCGTGGTGCTTGAGTTTCAGTGCCCAGGGCTTGTTTTTGAAAGCTCCTGAGGGGGCAGCTGGGATGTGGTAGGGGTTATGGCAAACATTGCTGTGCAGCTTTGGCGGTGAATCACTTAGGAGCCTGTGGAGGTTTTTCTCAGTGTTCTGATTGCTTCCTGTTCACCTACCACACCAGACGCCCGTGTAATCAGTTCTCTTCTTCCAGCTCCTTGCTTCGTTCTGAGTTTTGGTGGTTTTGTTGTTTGTTTTGTTTATTTGTTTTGGTTGGCTTTGGTGGTGGTGGTTGTGGTGGCTGTAATTGTGTGTGTGTGTGTGTGTGTGTGTGTGTGTGTGTGTGTGTGTTTCAAGATGAGGTTTCTTGTAGCCTTGGACTCACTATGAAGTCAAGGATGATCTTGAACTTCTGATCCTTCTGTCTCTATCTCCTATGTGCTGAGATTAAGTCATGGTAAGGAGGCTTGAACACAGGGCCTTGTGCATGCTGGGAAAACAGTGTACTAACTCAGCTACCTCCCCAGCAAGTCGCCTCTTGGAAGATGGAGCCTCGGATCATGAACCAGCCTAATCATTAGTATGCTTTGCTTGAAATGCTCCTCATCATCTCTCCAGATGGTTGCTACACACAATCCAGGCACCAATGGGGCAAGGCTCACGTGTTTCTGGAGAGAAAATGTATGGAAAGAGGCAAGGCTAAGGTGGTAGAACGGCATCTGGAGGAGGCGCTGATAGCTCCTGCCCATTTCATCCCTCCTCGTACCCCAAACTGGCTCTATTGTGGGCTAAGAATTGCTTACTAGGAAAGTTACCGCTTGGCCCATGATGCTAAGGGTGAGCTGATTGCTCTCCAGTGATTTGACATTAGGGCTAGGGTCAATTATCATCATCAGTTCACTTTCCTGAAGAAGATTATCACTATAATTTTCTCTCTCTTTTCCCCACCGCTTCTTCTAGTTACCTTGCTATTTTCCTCAGATGAACAATATCTAAAAGTTTATTTCTCTTTAGCGACACACACACACACCAAAACAAAACCTTGAGCTGAAAACTGAAAGGGGAAAAAATCTTTCCCAGGAGAATATATCAGCATGAACTAACCAAATATTTTTGAACTCATTGATTAGTGACTAACAAACATATTGCTAAAGAATACATATTCTGGAGCAGGGCAGATGGCTCAAAGGTTAAGAACACTTGTTGTTCTTACAGAGGGCCCGGGTTGGTTACCAGCATTCACTCACAGTAGTCTGTACCTGACCCCCTTCCTGTCCTCTGTAGATACACACGTACATACAGGCAAAACACTCATACATATAAAATATGAAAACAAACAAATGCTTAAAAAATATCAAAGGGGCTTGAGAGATGTCTCAGAAGCTAAGAACACTTGCTGCTCTTTCAGAGGACCCAAGTTCAGTTCCTAACACCCATGTCAGGCAGCTTTCAACCACGTAACTCCAGTTCCTGGGGATCTGTCATCCCTCTGAGCTCCACGGGCATCTGCACTCACCTGCACAAACCCATATGCATGCGAAAACATGCTCGCATGTGCACATACAAACCTAATTAAAAAAAAAAAACTTTAAAAAATTAAAAATAAAAGAATATACATTACACATCACCAGCATGATGGTTCAGTAGTTAAATGTGCTTGCTGCTCAGTCTGATGACCTATCTGAATTCAAGGCCCAGGATCTACATGGAGGAAGGAGAGGACCAACTCCTTCAAGTTGTTCTCTGACCTCCAGATGTGTGTGCTCGCGCATACACACACACACACACACACACGCACGCACGCACACACACATGCTAAATGAATAAACAACAGAATAGATCTATTATCTGGAAGTAAAATAGGATTCACATACAAATGTAAAATGAGCATATGTCAGAACATGTGCCAAAGATTTTCTTAATTCTTCGGTGAGAGAAGCAGTATAAATAACTGGCTCAAAGAACATTTCTAACTGGTAACACATGTGTTCAGACAAACGATGCAGATAGATAGATATAGATGATAGACAGATGGTATATAGATAGTGACAGATAGATGATAGATTTATGAGATGGTAAGTAGATGATAGAGAGGTAGATGGTTACAGGTAATGATAGACAGACAGACCAACAAATGGAATGCTGCAACACTGGCTTTTTCCCACGAAAGGCAAGGGAATGAATCACTTGTCCCTTTACTAGACAGGACTCACTTTCACACTTATGAATTTAGAGTTGTTTATATTGCTTTTGTTCAATTTCACTTACAAAGTTCTGTTTTAAAAGCACAGGGTGGGGTCCCCTGAGCAATGGCCAGCGGTTGAACACCTGGGTTTTATCTTCAGTCGTGAAGGAAGAAGGAAGAGACACCCGGAAGAACTCATGAGGCATAATATTCAGTAATCTTTCAATTAAATTTTGTGAGGCTGGAGAGGTGGCTTCAAAGTTGAGAGCATTAGCTGCTCTTCCAGAGGACGTGGGCTCCATTTCTAACACGTACATGGTGGCCCACAGCCATCTTTAACCCCAGTCCCAGGGGATCTCCCACCCTCTTCTGGTCTTTGCGGGTGCCATGACACAACCATTTGTAACTCCAGTCCCAGGAAGCTCAATGCCCTCTTCTGTGTACCAGGCACACATGGTACACAGACACACATTCAGAAATAAAAACACCCATACATATTAAATAAATAAATTTTTAAAATCACAATTTTGTCATTTCAAACTCATGCACACATTTTCCTGCCTATTAAGTTAGGGCACGTAATTATTTTTCATAGTATGCAGATATGCTTCTTAAAGAAAATTAGCCGATATTGCCAGTATGTCTTATTGCTCATTTAAACAAGGAAGCGAGTCCTCATTTCTGTATTAATGTAAGCAGTTCATTACTTATAAAATTCCTATTGTCCTATTGACAAATTAAAAAAATCACTGTACGAATACCTTTCAGATGACCTGAATGTGTGTGACCATATGCTTCTACCAATATAATCACTAGACATTTCAATCTAAGGATTGCTGGAAAACACAGTTAAACCTGAATTTCAATTAAAGAACAACTTCTGGACTCACTATAAAACAGCCCAGCCTGTACTAGAACTTCCTATATAATAGCCTGTGCTGGCTTCAAATTCACAATTTTGAAGTGTTGGCAGGATAAGGGTGCTTTACCATACATGACTAACATTTTCTTCATAGTGTAAGCATGAAATCAAATATTATAAGAGGAAAAAGAATAGTACTTCTTTACTAGGCTATGTTGTGCTTGCTTCATCTTTAAAGTTTTGCTTCCTGTGTGATTCTCTGTGCTTGTGCACCTGTGTCTCCAAGTGTGCACACTCACAGAGTCTTGAAGAGGGCACTGGGGGCTCCTCCTCGGGGCTCCTCCTCTATCGCTTTCTGCCTGTTCCTTTAAGGCAGGGTGTCTCGCTGATCCTGGGGTCCTCTTGCTCTCAGCTAAGCTGGAAGCCAGCAAGCCTCAGTGATCCTCCAGTCGCTGCTCCCCTCAGAGCTGGGTGAGGCATGCACAAGACACCTGGCTTCTCATGTGGGTGCCGGGATCCTCGAGACTGTGCGGCAGGTGTTTCTAACCACTCAGCCCTCTATCTCTCCAGCCCCTTACTTGATTTTTCTAATAGCAAAGAGATGACCGTTTTCACACATAGAACAGGCTCAGATTCGTTCATTAAAAAAGTGTGCGTGCGTGTGTGCATGCATTCGTGTGTGTGTGTGTGTGTATTTGTGTGTTTTATGCCTGGGTGTATGCATGCCACAATTTGAATATGAAAGTAAGAGGAAAACATCGTGGAGGTACAAGACAGCCCTAGCAAAGGCGTCCCCTGGCTGGGCACCTTCAACTAGGCTAGGCTTCAAATAGCTTTGAAGTTATGAATGGAGCACTTTCATGACCCAATTACCTCTCACTAGTGTCTCCAGGTAGAACCAAGCCCTTAACATATGAGTTGTTGGAGCAAAACTCCATATCCAAACCAGAATGGAGATGCCCAGTAAGAAAAAAAGTAACAAAATTCATACCCCACCTTATTTCTATAGAGTCAAGATTATTTCTAAATCCAATGGCCTGCAACTAATTGGTTGCAGAAGCAAGTAATTGTTCTCCACCTCTACTCCCATTTATTTCTCCTATCAAATCCCAAATCAAACTATTGACTCCACCTCTGCCCCCCCCCAAAAGATCTTTATCCATGCTATTATGACCTTCCTTAATGTCAGGAAGACGCTCTCCCTTCATCACATATGATTCTGCCTCTGTCTTGCAGAGGAGTGGAATTAATGTGCTGAGCAAGCCAGGGTCTACATGATGATGCTGTCCCAAAGGAGAACTCATGCACACTGCAACAAGGAAGAAAATATGTCATCCTTGTCAAATGCCTGTGCCATGTCTGCCGATGTCCATCATTTAGGCTTCTTGCTAGTGACTTAGTTTTTAACAGAAAAGAAAAAAAGGGAGAGATGTGTCTGTCTTAGTTAAGGTTTCTATTTCTGTGATGAAATACCACAACTAAAGAATTTGGAAAGAAAAGGGTTTATATGGCTTTTACTTCCATATTGCTCTTCATCATGGAAGGAAGTCAGGACAGGAACTCAAACAGGGCAGGAACCTGGAGGCTAGAGCTGGTACAAAGGCCATGGAAAGGTGCTACCCACTGGCTTGCACTTTATGGCTTGCCCAACCTGCTCACTTATAGAAACCAGGACTACCAGCCCAGGGATGGCACCACCCACAATGGCCTGGGCCATCCTCATCAGTCACTAATTAAGAAAATGTCTTGGAGGCTTCTTACAGCCCAGTTTTATGAAGGTAATTTTTCTTAATTGAGGTTCCCTCCAATGACTTCGGCCTGTGTCAAGCTGGCATAAAACTAGACAGCTTCAGTGTCTTAAATGATCTAGAGAGCTGTGATTGGGTATCATGATTGAATCTAGGTAGTGAACTTAGGGTATGAGGCAGCAGTTCACTGTTCCTTCATAAAGAGAAGGCATAACTGTGGCCAGACCACTCCCCATCTTGGGCAATTGGCCGAGCTGTGTACATGAAGAAAAAAAAAGGCGTAAATTTTGCTTAACATTGTCTCATATTAGTAATAAAAGTTAAGAAACAGCAACAGGGGTCGATGAGATGGCTCAGTGGGCAAAAAGTGCTTAAGACAATTCTGCCTCCTTGAGTTTCATCCCTAAAACACACCTAAAAGTGGAAGAAAAGAACTGACTCCCACAAGTTCTCCTCTGATCCTCACAAGTGTTCTCTCTCCTACGCACGCACACACATTCACACAGAAGAAAAATAAATATTATAATAATTTAAAATTAATAACTATACTATATCATGAAAACTTCTGATAAACCTGGGGTTATCTGTGTTTTCTTAATGACTTCCTATAAATGCTAACTCAAAGTAAATAAGCATAAAATTTTAATTACAACATTCAGCCTATTGAGAGAAATGGAAAGGTGGGTAGCAGTTTCCTCTGAGATAAAGCATTCCCTCTTGGAAGACATCCTCCATGCTGACCTGTGCGGGCTCTTGTTGATGTCTGGATTATTAACCCCTCATTCACATTCATACTCCTTTAAATTAACTTATTGTAAAACTGACTGGTTCACCAAGTTGGACTTTGGTCTTACTTTGGGCTGTTGTCAGTTCCTTATCTGGGATGAATGGACATATGTTTACATCTCCCCAGCAATAGCATCATAGAACAATTTCCTGTTTGGCTTTTGACATACTAAATATAGCCTCTCCTGAGCCTCCATCATGCTTGGTGTTATTCAGCCTACGAATAACTGTTGGAAAATAAAACAATATTTTAAACACCCCATGTGTAGTTCTAAGGTCCATGAGAGGCTCCAATTGTTCATGAGCACAGCACAGTGACTGGTGCTGACAGCTTTTAAATATGTGAAGTTTGTTTCTCTGTTGTTTTTTTTTTCCATTTTCATGTTATTAGCTAATATTGCACAATTAGTCCCATTTCTACCCACGACCACACTGCCAACCACAAGACCATGACACTCAGTCTGTTGATAAAATTCCTGTCTACTTTCCAGGTGAAAGAAGATCCAAATTCTTCCATTCTCTGGCCCTTGGCAGCTTGGCTGTGTCCACCCTGCCAGCCCACCTCATTCATCGCTGTCCCCAGACACAACCTGAATTTGCAGCCATAACTGACACACCAGTGGCTCCTCCCACCTGCTGTACTTCAGTCTCATCTTGGAAGACTGAACTCACACGTCACCAATCCACTAGGAATCCTTCAGCTTTCAACATGGAAACCCCGCCCAGAGAGAGGGGAAAAGTGCCTGCTGAGTAAGTATTTTAAGTTTCATTCTGAGAAACCCAGACCAAACGGACACCCCAAAACTTATTATTCTAGTTATGATCTAAACAAATAAAAACAAAAGATTGCTAGCATCTTTGAAAGGAAAATCTCTGCTAGTCCTTTGAAATCAAGTACAGAAAATATTTTATATATATTTTTTCTTTGACCCAAAATACTTGCCCATGGCGCTAGGTTGTACCCCATTGGTACTCTCCTCTGTTAGGCAAGCCCCTGTGCTCACTCTAGACCACAGGGGGGAAGACAGTGTCACATGCCTGATATGATCTATAAACTCTTCTCATGAAGCAGTTGCTTAGACCTGTTATGATGACTGATCATCTGACTGCAGCTTCAAATTATGCATGAACAACATGCCGACCTTAAGTATTCTGACAATTGTAAGTAGATCAGGGCTTTCCTCCCTGAGTTCAGGTGATCTTACTTTAACTGGAGATGAAGAGATGGACAATAAGTTTTGTATCAAAACAATCATAGCTAAGGAGAACTTTACGATTTTATTTATTTGGGATTTTTTTTATTTTTTATTTTTTTGCTTTTTTGTCTTTTGTTTGTTTGTTTGTTTGTTTTCAAGACAGGGTTTCTCTGTGTAGCCTTGGCTGTCCTGGACTCTCTTTGTAGACAGGCTGCCTGCCTGAAACTCAAAGTGATCTGCCTGCCTCTGCCTCCCAAGTACTGGGATAGCAGGTGTTCACCACCATTCCTGGCTTGTTTATTTTTAAATTTGGTTTTAATTATGTGTCTGTGGGGGTAGGGTATGTGTACCATGTGAGTGTGGAAGAGGGAGTCAGATCCCCTCCATTGGAGTTACTGGCAGTTGTGAGCTGCCAGTATGGGAGTTAAACTCGGGTCCTCTTAACTAATGAGCCATCTCTTTAACCCGAGACTGAGTTGTGTCTTGCTAGGCCAAGAAGGGTAGCAAACAGTTTTAATCCCAAAGAGTATATAACACTTCCAAGAAGGGCATTGGTAGTCAAATGGCATGACAAGTCATGCGAAAACAATGAATTGATCTTTTCGTTGCAATGGACACAAAAACAGAATATGCAAATGTAAGCAAACAGCATAAATATTTATTTATTCAAAAAAAAGAAAATCAGGAGTGCACAGGGCACTAACTCCAGAAACTGTCCAAATGCGCCAGAACACCAGCCCTTTCGAGGCGGCAAACACATTTGGAATGTCAGAAAGAAGCAAGGGACGGTTCACTCACACAGAATCTCAGGCAACTTCGGTTTCAGAGCTGATGTGTGAAACCGGTGGCGCCCACAGTGCGATGTTTCGTATGGCAGCCCAAAGCACTGATACTCTAAATTCCAGTTATTTACATTCCAGTCATTCATCAGTTCCAGAAGATTTGTTATCTCAGCTCTCAGGTCAGTTTTGCAAAGTCCCAGGTGGCAACTATCTACTCACACATTGGCACAGCCTTGTCAGGGTGGTTTTCAAGCAGCTACTGCATCCAACGACAGCTTCGGCTATGACACACGTCACACAGAGCGCCCAGCTTCGAATGGAAGGTCTGGGTCTGTGGTCGTGTCTCCTAGTGACAAAACACAGGTGAACAAGAGGCGCAGAATTCCGGAGCGCTCCTGGGAGAAAGGCCTGGTGCGCAGCGGGAAAGGCAGGAAAAACGAGGTGCCGCGTACAACAGTCGGCATAGGCGGATCGCAACAAAGCCAGCACAGCGTGGATCCCAATCCCCAAACTAGACCCTGGAAATTTTAAAGAAAAAAAATGTAGTTGATTTGTTCGTTTCTTCACAGTTTATTAAGTTTGTGTGTGTGTTTGGGGGAAAGGGGGTGCCGCATGCTTGGGGTGGTCAAAGAGTCTTCTAAGCGCCTAAGAGTCGTCGAAATCGGACGCGTCCCTTCGACGCATGGCTAACGACCGAGGAGGCTCGCACACGTGCTCACGTGCTCCTCAAACCTGTCACGGCGCCTTTTCGAACACACTGGGAGGTATACACAGGCTGCAGAATGAACGGGAGAAGGAAGGAAGCAAAGACAGCACGTGCAGCCGTCTCCGAGGCTGGTGTCGCTCGGCCACCGCCCGCGCCGCCGCCTTCAAGCACCGCCCGCACCTCTGGCCGAGCAGCTTCCGGGATCTTGGGGCAGGGTGATGGGAACGCCCGCGGGGTGGCGTCAGCATGCCGCGAGGTCCGGATGGGCGTGACAGGCTAGTGTCGCGGCAGGGACCCGACCCGGGCGGGTGCAGGTGAAGGTAGGGAAGGGCGTGACCTCCCCTAGCGCCAAGTGCGCACAAGCGCCCACGCACGAACTTTAATGATTTTTTTCTCCCTCTGAGAGTAGCGTAGTCTTCTCACCCGTGCGATAATCTGAAAAGTAGACCAAGTAGCGCTCGCAAACATCTACACATCCCTAAAATTTCTGTTTCCGGCAGAAGGGCAGAGCAGGGACCGAGTCTGATTTCTAGCTAGGCAGGAAGGAGAGCCGGTATTCCGAGCCAAAGCCGGAGGTGGGTCCAGACAGTAGGTCTTACCACGCAGAAGGTGAGGGCAGCCGAGCACAGGGGCCCATGCCTGTGATCCCAGTCCTCAGAGACGGTGGCTGCAGGATCAGGCATTCAGGATCATTCTGGGGAGCTCAGGCTCCGTAGCCAGTTCAAAGCCGCCCTCAGCTACAGGAGACCTCATCTTGAACCGGTGAGGGCAAACACTGTGTGGCAGCTGCAGCTAACCAAACGCACTCCCTGGCACCTGCCCAAGCTCAGGCAATCTTTTTTCTTTAATTTTTTAAAAAGCAGGATCACCGTTGTAATTCAGGCAGACTTTAAGTCTGGGATCCGTCTGCACTTACACGGCTTCACGTCTGACCAGGCGCTCCTCTGATTAGGCGCGGAGTCAGCCTCGTATTCCTTCCTTCCCTGTATCTATTCCCCTAGACCAGCCTCATCAAAGGACCTCTTACTCCTTCACGCTGTTCAGCTGTTAACGAGTGCTCTTCACCAGGGCCCGCAGTGGTGGAGCTCACCAAGCATTTCTGGTTTTTACTCCTTTCCAGCGCACGGTGGAAACGTACTGCCTGGCAGCTGAGAGGTGCCCGCGTGTGTCCCACTCTGCTGGCTCTGTCACCTCCAACACTATCCTTAGCTGTCACTTTGAGATGCCAGGACTCTTTCTCCCCTCTCCTGCCTAGCAAGGGTGACTTCTGAAATTGAGGTAGTTTAACCCATCAGGGTCACTGAATGATTGCGATCAGAGTCATGGGCTTCAGGAAAGTATATATACGTGGGCTGTTGGGTACAGACACAGACTGTTGGGTACATACACACACTGTTGGGTACAGACACGGTCTGTTGTGTACATACATGGCTACTGGAATCACAGCACTCTGATCTCTTTTGACTAATAACAGATGCCTACAGATGTTTGATCCAAGTTTGATCCCTGGCCTGGTGGACCTTGTAAGTGTGGAGTTAACAGTATCCATTTCCTGGCTTAAAGCTTTTCAATTATCTTCCTGCTGTTTGGAGAATGAGAATTTAAACTCTCCTTTAGCTTTTTCTTCCAAAGGCCTATTTTTATGTACGTGTAGCTGTCTGTGTGTGTGGACACATGTCTGGCAATTGGCAGAGGCTGGAGGAGGGTGTCAGGGCGTGTTGAAGCTGGGTTTACAGGCTGTTTTGATCCACTCAACAGGAGTTCGGGGAATCAAACCTTGGTCCTCTGCAATACTCTTAAGCTCTAGTTTAGGTCATTTGCCATTTTGCCAAAACCTACATTTCAGGATCAGTTTCCCTCTTTCTGTTCTAGCCACCTGTCCCTATCGGCTATTTACAGTATGTGGTGGCTAGTTTTCATGTCAATGTGACACAGGCTAGAGTCGGTTCTGAAGAGGGAACTTCGGTTGAGAAAATGTTCCCACAGTATCGGCCTGTGGGCAAGCCTGTGGTGCGTTTTCTTGATGGATCATTAATGTGGGAGGGCCCAGCTCACTACAGAAGGTGCCAACCTGGGCAGGTGGTCCTAGGTGCTGAAAGCGGGCTGAGCAAGCCAGTAATCTGTGTTCTTCCACAGCCTCTGGACCAGTTTCTGCCTCCAGGTTCCTATGCTGCTGGAGTTCCTTCCTTGACTGTCCTCTGTGATGGACTGTTACCTGCAAATATAAGGGAAATCTACTTTCCCTTGTCAAGTTGCTTCTGGGCATCACAGCAACAGAAACCCTAACGAAGGCACATGGGAAGACAAGTGTGTTTGAGTCCCTTCCAAACTCTGTCCATTCTCTACATCGACCCTGGGATGGCTTCTATATATCCTTCTTTATATCCTTGTGCTTGTCAAAACACCTCTCATGACACCTGCTACTAACTCTTGTCATTGTTGCCAACATCCTAATTACATGGTCCAGGTACAGGCTTCTCCTGGTGTATGTGCAGTTCATGTTTAATGAGTGCCAGCCGCTTGGACCCTTAATCAGTGAAAGTGCAGTTAAGTCCATGTATGGGTTCCTACTGTAACTGCTACAGGGTTAATGAATTCGAACAATATACATGGTGTGTCTTGCAGGTCTGCAGGTGTTTGCAGGGTTGCATTTGCTCTTGGAGGCCCTACATGAGAAGGCCTACTTGATTTTGCTGGCCACTGGAGACTACTCACATATATCCTGTGTCTCATGGCCTCCGCATTCAAGCTGGTATATTGCATTTCCCGGACTGTTCTTCAGTGTTTGCGTCTCTTTTGGCTCTTAGCTCAAGGAATGTGTGTGCATGCGTGAAAGGGATGCCTGTGTCACAGCACCCATGTGGAAGTCAGAGGAAAACGCCTTGGAGTTGGTTCTCTCCTTCCACCCTTGCATAGGTCCCAGGCACAGAGCGCAGGCTGCCGGAAATGAGCAGCGGTGTCTTCGTCTAGCCGGCCATCTCACCTGTCCCAACTGTCTGATTTTAAAGTGAATTAACGGGTCACCTGAACGGGTCATGAGGATCTCTCCATTTTAATGTCCTGGATTCAGTCATTTCCCTCATACACTGTATAATGTATCATTCACACACAGTTCTGGGGGCTGCCGCATGAGCACGGTTGGGGGCTGGCACTATTTTGCCTACCGCATTCCACAGTTTTACCTAGTTTATCTCCAACACTGGCCAAGTGAGGAGTTCCCAAACATCACTGAGAGAGACACTTAAGAGCGAAAGGGGATATGCTCAAAGACATCAGGTGGTCCTGAGGGGAAAGGGGCAGATGAAATGGGTGTGGTTTGCAGAAGCCGGTATCTTACAGAGAAGGTCACTGAAGCAAGGTTTTTCTTAAATCTCCAGTCCTCTGGCTCCTGCTCTACTCCCTCCTGGCAAGGCTATCCACTAAACTGGAATTTCTCCTTCTTGGGGTGAGTCATAGAAAGGAGAGCCTCCTTCCCGAGGCAAACGATAAGAAGTAAACTTGTACTTTCAGCCTTCCTCATGACACTGTCTTAAAGCTGCTATAAAGTAACTCTCTGACCTACTGCACCTGATAGCACTGGTAGCAGATTACGAGACACCTGGTACAGGAGCGATCTTGCCCCAGATTCAGAGAAGGAATGCTGCCAGCAGTTCAAGAGCAATCGGAACAGATGGGACTCGCTGGGTCTTCCATTCCATCTAGTAGCTTTAAGCCAGAGTTCTGCATGGCTGTCCCCGCCCCTTCCTGAAAATGGATGGTTCTCCCTGAGTGTCCGGAGTCTTCTGAGTGTCTTCCTCAGTCTGAAGATGCACCCATCATATAAAACTATGGCCCAAATAAACGTGTTATGCTCTAAGCCCTGTTAGACCGGCTTCTGTTCTAGGTAACAGAGACTGAGGCTGACCTTATTCTTCTTTTGGCCCAGACCGGAACTGTGGCTTCTTCCAGGAGCTCTGGCTTTTCTTGGAGGAGGATAACAGAAAGAACCCACGCTCTGAGCTGGAGGCGTGCCTGTCGTCGTCCTGTGCCACTGCCTCTTGCCTTTTTGGTTTCCATTTGCCATGTCCCTTTGTTTGGCTGGACGGTACTTCGCTCTGGAAACGTAGCTTTAAAAGTCTCCTAGGGAGAAGCACTTGAGTTATCCTAATATTTTTCTATTTCAAATAAGGAAAAACGTTGTACATCTGTTGCCTTAGGCCTGTGTTCGTGAATCCTGAAAGCAGATTCCCACAGGGAGAGTGCTAGACTAAAGGAAAACCAAATGGAGTTTTGCTCCATTTTGTCACATTCCCCTCCATGGGCGGAGACAGGAAGAATGTGTATGACAGCTACTGTGCAACAAAGTGGCCCATTTATAAGCATTATGTGCTTGAAAATCACCGGATAGGTTTTAAGTGTCCTCATCCTGAAAGCATTAAGTGTAATGATTGTGTCAGTTAGCTCAATCAGCCAGTCCACAACGTATGCCTGTTTGAAGAGATGATACACATCATACATACGTGGAGTTTTTATTTGCCAATTACAAAACAACTTTTGTGGTTTTTTACATTTATTTTTTAATTTTAAAATGTTGTGTGTGCATACATGGGTGTGTATGAGTATGTGTGCATACGTGTATGCGTGTACAAGAATGCGGGTATCCTCAGAGGTCAGAAGCTCTGGCCCTGCAGAGCTGAAGCTGCGTGAAGACGGGCCAGCTGATGCAGGTGTTGAGTCTCTGGAAGAGCAGCAGGTGCTCTTAACTTCTGAGCCCTCTCTCCTGTCCCACCAAGTAAGTTCTTAGATGATCTGTTGACTCAGTGTACAAATGAAGAAAAATAATGACTGCAAGATGTTAATTCTACTTCCCTACTCTCCAGGCTTTCTATTATTTTAGGATACATTCCTGATGAAAAATCCATTTTGTTAAACAACTGATTCTATGTTCCTTAGCTGTGCTTAGACTCTTGAGTCTAGTGGTAGAGCAATTGATAGCAAGACTCAGGCCACGGCTTACCAGAGAACTCTATATAACACTGCAGACACCCAATACAGAATGCTCACCAAGAACTGGTTGGGTTATATCCTAATGGCCACAGTTAGCATTTTTCACAGTTAAAGTAGCTGAGAGTGGAGGCGTGTGTGGCTCAATGGTTAAGGGCACATAACTGCTCTTGCAGAGGACCTGAGTTCAATTCCCAGCACCCTCCTCAGGCAGCTCACAACTGCCTATAACTCAAGACCTAGGGAGATCTCAGGTCTCCTAGAATAGCTAGCTGCACATGCAAGCATATACCTACCCACAGAGAAGCAAATACACACAATTAAAATATACCAGGTATTGAGGCAGAGGCAGACAGACCTCTGTGAACCTGGGGCCAGCCTGGAATACATAGCAAGTTCCAGGGCAGCCAAGGTTACATAGAGAGACCCTGACTCAAGAAAGGAAAAGAAAAGAAAAGAAAAGGAAAGAAAAGGAAAGGAAAGGAAAGGAAAGGAAAGGAAAGGAAAGGAAAGGAA
>NW_026596256.1:17001390-17003958 GCF_907164565.1 Psammomys obesus | reverse complement strand
AAAGGAAAGGAAAGGAAAGGAAAGGAAAGGAAAGGAAAGGAAAGGAAGGAAGGAGGGAAGGAGGGAAGGAAAAGAAAAAAGAAACTCAAAAATAAAATCTTTACCTAGGTACACAATTGAAGTGGCTGCATGGCTTTGAGGTTCAGATCTCCCTGAAATTGGCAGTGATAATCACCGATATTGTTGCGTAAGGACACAATGAGATGGTAACTAGAAATGTCTAGGACAGAAGTTCTAAAGTGTAGAAGCCTTAGTGCATGCTGGTTGTTTTAGGTTTTGTAGTTCCTACTATTAAAATTTGGTCACAGTGCCCCCATGTGCCCATGTACTGTACTATTTCTGACCTCCAAAGGGATTTCTCACATTAATGTACTTGAAATGAAAAATGTAGGGATATTTCTTTTACACTCACATTTTATATAGAATATGAGGATTAAGTAGCTTTTAAGAAAATATGTTTTGTCTCTGACTATGAAAGTACTATATAATCAGCCGGACACGGAGGTACATGCCTGTAATCCCAGCACTCAGGGAGGCAGAGGCAGGCAGATCTCTGTGAGTTCAAGCCCAGCCTGGTCTGCAAAGCAAGTCCAAGACTACCAAGGCTACACAGTGAAACCCTGTCTTGAAAAAAAATAAAAACAAAAGCAAACAGACAAACAAAGGAATACATAATCAAACACAGAAACACAGAAGGCGACAGCAAAGGATCCTGAGTTCAAGGTCATCCTAGGCCACAAAACAAGATCTTGTGGAAAGAAGGAAAGGGAATGAAGGAAGAAGAGGAGGGGAGGGAGTGGTGGCTCAATTAGTAAAGCCCTCTAAAACCTGAATTAGATCCCTAGGACCCAAGTAAGAAAGCAAAGCAAAATGGTGCACACCACTTCTGTAATCTGAAACAAGTGGATCCTTGAGGATCCCTGAACTGGGGAGCTCTCTCCATTCACTGAGACACACTCTAAAAAATTAAAAACGGGATGCAGAGATGGCTCAGTGGTTGAGAGTACTTTTTCCTGAATCATGAAAACAAAGTTTCAATCCCAGCAACTATGTAATAAACTAAGCAGCCTACAAAATATCTATAGCTACATCTCTGAGAGATTTGATGCCCTCTTCTGATCAAAAGTCCACCCCATCACAACACACACACACACACACACACACACACACACACACACACACACACTAGGGCTAGTGAGGATGGTTTAGCTGCTTGCCTCCAAGTCTGAGTCCAATCCCAGGGACATATATAATGGAAGGAGAGAAATAATAACTTCAAGTTGTCCTCTGAGTCCCACAAACAAGTCGTAGAGTATGCATTCACCCTCACAACCCCCAAACACTAAATAAATAGATGTAGTTCTAAAAACAAATAAATAAAACATATATTTCAAAAATAAACAAGATGGAGAACAATTAAGACATACACTAGTCTCCACAGGTATATGCACCTATGCACACACAATAATAACAATAATAATAATAATAATAATAATAATAATAATAATAACAGTGTTCTGTAGGGCACAGTGAAAGAGATGACTAGAGGCAAGGAAAACCTAGACTGCAAGAAGGAATGGAGAGGGGGGAGGAGGAGGAGGGAGGGAGGGAGGATGGAAGAAGCTACAGGCAGAGGAAGAAGGGACTAGCCCTCGCTTTCTGTGCTCACTGTACAAAACTTAGAAAATTCTAGTTATCCGTAATGCAAGCTCCCAAACACTTTCCGTGGTTTACAAATTGAAATCAGTGTGTCCGTAGAGATTGAATTTCAGAATGAATGTAAACTGTATCTTTTGCTTTTAAATGACCAGAAATGAAACTTGACTAGGGGGTGTTTCCTGTGGTAAAAAGCAGATGGTATCTTGTCACCACAATTTCTCGTGTTCTTTCTTAACAGACAGCTAACGTACACGGAATGCTGGTCGGGAAACGCCTCAAGGTGAAGGAAATCCAGCCTGGCTGGGGAACACCACACCATCTTGTGTAAAGTAAGGAGTGTCTATGAAGATAAATTTGCTATACTAGACAATTAACATTTTCTCTAATGCAAGTAAACACCTACTTCAAAGTTATTTCTTCAGTGTGTGCGTGTGTCTATGCGTGTGCATGTGTGTGTCACCTTTTGGGGTAAGAAAGTATGGAATATATAGGCTCACAATTAAATGCATTCAATTAACTTTAAATTTTTTATCTTTATGTGGATATGTGTGTGTATGAATGCACACCACATGCATGCATGAACCTGTGGAAGTCAGAAGAGGGAATCAGATGCCCAGGAACTGGAGCTGTACCCGGTTGCGAGGAGCTGTGTGGGTGCTAGGACTCAAATCCTCCTCCTCTGCAAGAGCAGTAAGTGCTCTTAACCTTGGATTCATTTCTCCAGCCCTGTATTCATCTCCCCTTCAGCGGTACAACAAAGGAAAGACAAGCAAGAAAAAAAGGGGTTTGGTTACAAGCAGAAGTGACCCAAACGTCTCCAAATTCCCTTTTTATATAGTTTAGAGGGTTTTGTTGTAGGATAGTGTGTGTGTGTGTGTGTGTGTGTGTGTGTGTGTGTGTGTGTGTGTG
>NW_026596256.1:16974156-17001380 GCF_907164565.1 Psammomys obesus | reverse complement strand
GTGTGTGTGTGTGTGTGTGTGTGTGTGTGTGTGTGTGTGTGTGTGTGTGTCTGTCTTGAAATTGGGTCTCAGAGAATCTCTCTATTTAGCACTGACCGGCCTGGACTTGCTAAGTAAACCAGACTGGCCTGGAATTCACAAAGATACATTCATCTCTGCTTTCCAAGTGCAAGATTAAAGGCATATGCCATTACACCCAGCCTTCATTTAGACTTTGGAGTTATATAAATATTCTATAAACTCAAAATTTTTAATTAATGCAAAAAGGTAGAATTAAACCTTGAAAGTCAAATAGCTTATTTAAAAAGCATGAAATCAGCGTATGTATAAACCCAATCTCACACACACACACACACACACCCCAATCAATGCACGTGACTTTTAAACAGAGTGTTGTGAATAAGAAGAGAAAGAACTAAAAGTAAACCTGGACTTTCCCCGAGGAGCTTGCTGGAGCTCAGGGATTGACACAATGGCACTGTAATAGTTTGTTCTATTGTAGGACAGCACAGAGAAAATGTATTGGCACTTTTGTTCTATGTAGAAGAGGGGAGTGTTCTATGTAGAAGAGGGGAGAAACAAATAAGAAGTGGATAAAGTAAGAGAAACTGCGACGGTCTAGATTCAGTGAAGTACCAGTATGTGTATGTGTTGTGGGATATTTGATCACATGAACAATATTAAGTAAAGATAACCTTACATAAGTCAAGAGGCAGAGCAAGCAACCAGTAGACAGAGAGTGAACATAAACCACAGAGAGTAAGAGGAAGTCAGGAGGATGGATAGAGAGATGAACAGGAAGTAGAAGGGAGAGACATTGAGTTTGAGTGTTTTTTGTTTTTTTTTTTTTTTGTTTATTGTTTTGTTTTGTTTCGTGTTTTGTTTTTGGAAATACCATAGGGAAGGAGCTCTTCTTTTTTCCCTTTTTGGATGTCTGGGTGCTTTCTCTGCCTCTCTGACCTATCAAGCTTTCATCCCAGCGTCTGGCTCCCGAGTCTTTATTGGTAAAATTAAAAGATTGAGATTTTGTTAAAAACAATATTTGGCACTCCAGTGAGTGGCATGGACAGAGAAATCGTGGCAGCTGCAGACAAACTGAGAAGCTATCAGATTTGATAAGTCACCTGAGAAGTCCTCAAAGAAAAAGTTAAAAATGGAAAATAACATAATACAAAGCATTATGACCCTGTATTGTGCTACTTTAGATGGCTTAAAAAATAGAAGTATAAAATAAAAAGCCAAATGACTTAACTAAAATTGTTTCAGTATTGATTATGATTATCCTTAATAGCCATAGTGGCTTTCTGTACCCTCTCAAAGAAAAAAGCTTTAGAGGTAAAGAGAAAAGAAAAATATGAAAAATGGATTGGTAAGATACAAGCATTAGAAGAAAAACTAGAAAGACTTATAAAGAAAAAATGAGAAAAATACTCAGACATAGACAGAGAAATTTAGACAAGAACCTACCACACCATTGAATGATGAAACTGAAGACAGGTGGCCCAAGGTTGTTAGAAAACCAGCCTGAGTTTATCCAGTTGCTATACAAGACCTACCATCAGACAATAGGCACCCTAAAGGTTATAAAGAAGTTAAATGGAATTCTATCGACATATTAGATTTGAAGAGATATAGGGAAGCAATCATTTCATTTGGTATGTATTCGCCTTATGTGAAGGAGATATTAAACTCATGGGCAGCTCAGAACAAAACTATCTCAAGACCGAAAAGATTTGGCAACAGCAATATTGGGAGCTGGTCCTCAGTTACAATGGTGAACATGGCGGAAAGAAAGCTAGGGCCATAGAACAGCAAAATAGGCTAGAGGTGTTAATATTTCCCAATATCAGTTGCTAGGTGAAGGTCAATATCCTGAGTTACAGAGGCAGCTTGAATTTGATGATCACACCTTGGCACTATGTCAGTTAACAGTTTTAAATGCTTGGGGCAAGGTTGAAGAATCAGGAAAGAGGTATGAGATATTTACTAAAATTATACAAAGCCCAAAAGAAGCCTCCACTGACTTTTTGCAAAGATTGACTTCAGTTGTAAATAGATTAGTATCAGATCCAGAAGTCAGAAAAGTATTAACAGAATCTTTGGCTTTTGAAAATGCTAATTCAGAATGCAAAAGTGTGATCAGGTCTTTAAAGGCAAGATTAGTACCAGTAGAGGACTGGATTAGAGATTTGGTTGAAATTGGATCTCATGATTATGATGCTACTGTGATAGGAGAATAATTCCTAAAAGTTTTAAGAAAAATCAAAATGTCAGATGTTTTAAGTGTGATAAGCAAGGTCATTTGAAAAGGGGTGTAGGCAAAGCATTCCTAGAAAAACGATGCTTTTTCTATAGATAATTCTAAAAGGAGGCCCAGGCTTCTGGAGTATGCAGGTGTGGCAAAGACTGGCTTTGTACTGCTGGATGCATATCAACAAGGGAAAGGCAAAGGTAACCCTTTGTCATTGGGAACCACCCCTGGGGACCTCCAGCAGGTATTTCAAATTTGATTCAGTCATTCCCTGTCAGCTTCAGGGAAACTGATCCACAGAGCAATTAAATTATTTAATCCTTGTTGTTAAAAACATAGCTCTGGATATAATCAGAGAACAGCTTCAGTAGATAAAACAAAGAATTCAGCAGAGACTGAAAAAACTAGTATTTTGACAAACTGCTATAAGTGGTCAGAGACCTAAGTTACAAGTACAAGTAAACAACTTTGAAATCAAAGGTTTAGTAGACACAGGAGCAGACGTAACAATAATTTCACCAAAATGTTGGCATCCAGATTGGCCTATTCAGCTTCTAGGGATTGGAACTTTATCTCAGGTAAAATAAACTGCAAGATGGGTCAACTGTATAGTACCAGAAGGACAGAAAGAAAAATTGAAGCCATGTTTTATTTTATGGGGACATGATTTGTTGCAGCAATGGAAAACACAGATTAACATTCCTCTAAGCTCAGAAACAAACGGTAAAATAAAGAATGCTTCTGAGAAAAACATTAGAAGATTTTAATCAAGAGTAGTCACAGGCTGTTCAGGTTGTACATAAGCAGGACCCAACAGCTGTTGGTCTTCCAAAGGTACCAACCACCCTACCTTGAAAATTGTAAACTAGGCATAAAAATAAAAATAATAATAATATTTTCAAATGATAATTTACAAAAGGCACACTTGCCTTACTGGCATGAAATGAAAAATGGGTTTTCTCAAACAACTCGCCTTAATTCTATGTTAGAATGTCAGACCGCAGATTGCCACAAGGCCCATGCCGTCTTGGACATTAGCTTTTGAGTCTCCTTCTTAAACAAAAAGTAATTTTGTTGTTGTTGTTGTTGTTGTTGTTTTTGTATTAAAAACACAGTTAAGAGATTTTAGATGTTTTAAGTAAATTCAAAGGGTTAGTAAAGTTCAACCTTGTTTTCTAAATCTCTACAAGTTGGAGTGATTCTGAGCTAAGATAAAATATTTGAGCAGGGCGGTGGTAGCCCATGCTTTTAATCCCAGCAGAGACTGGTGGATCTCTGTAAGTTATTTGTTTTTCTAAATTCCAGAGTTACAGTGAACCAGGTGGTGGCACATGCCTTCAATTCCACCACCCAGGGACAAAACTCAGCTACAGCTCCAAATGGTATGTTTGCACACTAGAGAAGTCATATACCATATTACAGATTAATGTATATATACAGGATTACTAGAAAGGCAGCTAATTTCCAATGGGGACAGGAATAAAAAGCAGCTTTTCCAACCACGGGTAAGCTCATCTCCCCGAATGCAAACCTGACCAATATTGAACCAGATTATACCCTAATTACAGATATCATATTTATTGGTAAATTGGCAACTGGAGACTCTTTATGAAGCAAAAAGGAGTTCACTGACATCTGCCTGTTGGCATCTATTGCAAACGCTTTCCATATACAAAGAATATTTTCTCTTTGAGAAACTAAAGACTGGACTTTAGTTTCTAAATGACCGGACATTTTACAAGGCATGGAGAATCTTATACTCAGTCATTGCCAACCACCCTATGGCTATAAGGGCACTCTTTACAATGCTCAGTTGGATCCATTTGAAGGCAAAGTCCTTTGCAGGCTTACCCATAGAAGGAAAGGTATTACGGTGGAACTGGTACCTATCTGAATTCCTTCGAGACCAGGATGTGGTAACAAAGGAGTCTGTGCCTTCCCTCTCTGAGGAAATAGCTCAGTTGCTTGCTATTACCTTCCCTAAAACCCTCTCCACAAAGAGGCACCTGTTGAAATGAGGCCCAACGGAATGGTCACCACATTTGGCTAATGTATGGTGTGCTTATGGCAACTGATCAACCACTGATGGAACCAAAACTAGTGGAAAGCAGCAGCCTATAAACCAGGGGATGGAACAGCCAATGCTGAGGAAGGAACCGCAAGATCAGCACAGTACTATTGGCTATCAGACAAACAACTGGGAAAGCTGAAGGAAAATCTCTGTCTTCTCCGATTCACAGTGCATGTGCAATGGAATAGCTATGTGGTCATCAAAATGGGAAACCGTTAACCGTCAGATAAATGGCAAAGATATCTGGTCACAGGAGGCATGACTAGAAATGGCAAAACCTACCAAAACTTAGTGAAGACATCAAATTTTATGTTGTTCATACAGGCAAGATAGACAAAATGTCTGAAAATAATGAGATAGTGGACAAATTGGCATCGTTTTTAATTAAGACTATGATATTAAAATTTGCCAGGGAACAAATTCAGAATAAATCAGAAAGAATGATGGATTACACATTCAAAAAACTTAAAAGCTTACTCCTAACACTAAAAAATAAGGGGAAATAGAGAACCAAAATAAAATAGGACGACCCTATGAGAATAACTATTATAAGGAATCCATAGCCAGGTACTGGTTTATACCTTTAATCCTAACTCTTGGGAGGCAGAGGCAGGCACATAAAAATTACAGTGATTTACATTTAAAAGCCACTTGCAAAAGGCAGGCTGAAATTCAAAGTGAATGTCCTTTGTGATTCTAAAAATAAATACACTTAAACCTGAATTTACATATAACGAGAAAGGAAAATATAGGTATATTTATCCACACATACTAAGGAATATTTAGTTTCAAAAGAAATTTTTAATTTCAACTGAAAGACTTTTTCTGTTGCCAAAAAACATTTTGCCTTAGGAAAGGTAGAGCCTGCCAAAACCTCAGTTAGGGTTGGAGCAGGGTTTTATTTTCATCTTTCCAGGAGAATAAAAGCACCCAGCTAAGGAATCCTGAGATCACTGGACAAATGAAAAATATGAAGAAAAAAAAAAATGGGTCATCCACACAACATGTCCCAAGAAAAAGAGTAAATTACCAAGTTTACCTCCATCTTGTCTCTTCTGACCTCTACAGACATAAGTGGCAAATGGTCTTTTTTTTTTTTTTTCTTTTGGGAAATTTTTTTAACCTATTTTTTAAAATTTATTACAACTTATTCACTTTGTATCCTAGCTGTAGACCTCTCCCTCACCCCTTCCCAATCCTGCCCTCTCTCCCTCTTCTCCCCCCTTCCCCCCCCCCCCCCCCCCCCCCCCCCGCCGACGTCCCCCCCCCCTTCTACCTGAACCTAGCCTATCAGGTCTCATCAGGACCGGCTGCATTGTCCTCCTCTGTGGCCTGGCAAGGCTGCCCTCAGAGCCAGCCACTGAGTTTATGTCAGAGACAGTCCCTGTTCCCCTTACTAGGGAACCCACTTGGACACTGAGTTGCCATGGGCTACATCTGTGCAGAGGTTCTGGGTTGTCTCCATGAATGGTCCTTAGTTGAAGTATCAGTCTCAGAAAAGACCCCTGGGCCCAGATTTTTATGTTTGTAGCAGCTTTATTCATAATAGCCAGAAACAACCCAGATGTCCCTCAATTTGAGGAATGGATAAAAAAAAAAAAAAAACCTGTGGTACATTTACACAATGGAATACTACTCAGCAATTAAAAACAAGGAAATCATGAAATTTGCAGGCAAATGGTGGGAACTAGAAAAGATCATCCTGAGTGAGGTATCCCAGAAGAAGAAAGACACACATGGTATATACTCACTTATAAGTGGATAGTAGCCACATAATTTAGGATAATCTGTACACCTAAAGAAGCTAAGCAAGAAGGAGGACCCTGGGTAAGATGCTCAATCCTCACTATGAAAGGCAAATAGGACAGACATCGGAAGAGGGAGAAAACAAGAAACAGGACAGGAGCCTACCAAAGAGGGCCTCTAAAAGACTCTACCTAGCAGTGTATCAAAGCAGATGCTGAGACTCAGCCAAACTTTGGGCAGAGTGCAGGGAATCTTATGAAAGAAAGGGGAGATAGAAAGATCTGGAGGGGACAGGAGCTCCACAAGGAGAGCAAATGGTTTTTATGTGGTTTCGATTCAATTGAAAATTAAAGTTGGCTTTGGGGTTGGTGTGTAGCTCTCTCTTTCTCTAAACTTGTTAGAGGAAAATCCAAAATCTCTGTCTCATATCAGAAGAGCCACCTGCTATGGGATGGAGGAAAACAAAAAATAAGGGTCTACTCTATTGCCACTGATCTCATTCTACTGGGCATGGTGGCACCTACCCTTCATCCCAGCAGTCATGAGGTAGAGGCAGGTGGATCTCTGAGTTTGAGGCTAGTCTGGACTACAATGTGAATTCCAGGACAGCCAAAGCTACACAGAGAAAGTCTGTCTCAAAAGACCAAAAAGAAAAAAAGAAAGAAAACTTTGTTTTGTTTTGTCCATTTGAAGAAATATATACTTATTTAATGTATATGAGTGCTCCATCTACATACCAGGAGAGAGCACCATGTGGGTGCTGGGAATTGAACTGAATGTGTAAGGAAGAGCAGACAGTGCTCTTAACCACTGAGCCATCCCTCCAGCCTTGCCTGTCCTGGAACTCACTCTGTAATCCAGGCTGGTCTAGGACTCACAGTGATCCACCTGCCTCTGCCTCCCAGAGTGCTGCGATTACAAGTGTGCACCACTACGTCCAACTCAAAAAAAGTTTTCTACCATTTTGGTTTTGTTTTTGCTTTTGTTTTTAGGATTTCTCTATGTAGTCCTGGTTGTGCTTATTGTAAACAGGATTAAATAAAGTTAACCATAGGTCAAGAGGCAGAGCAAGCAACAGTTGACAGGGAGTGAACAGGAATAAACCATAGAGAGTAAGAGGAAGTGGATAGAGAGACATAAGAAGAAGAAGAAGAAGGGAGAGACAGTGAACTTGAGGGGTTTTTGAGAGTGAGGAAGGAGCTCTTCCTTTTTTTCCTTGGGGACATCGGCTGAGGAGGAAGGTCAGCTGGGTGCTTTCTCTGCCTTTCTGACCTATCAGGTTTTCGCTCAGCATTTGGCTCCTGAGAATTTACTGGTAAAATTGAATGATTGAGACTTTGTTTAAAAAAACAACAAAAAAGCAACACTGTGCCTGCATGTGGGTGCCGGTGAGTTCTTGCTTTTACTTTTCTACATCTCTCTCAACCAGTGAAACAGGATCAGTAAAAATGAACGGATAGTATTCGCTTTTTGACTTCTAGATACATTCCCCAATAAAAAAGACCAAAGCTCTTTGGAGGAATGATTAATTTCATTACTGAGGAAGTCAGGCAGGGCAAGCACAAGGTTTCATGGGGAGGAAGCCTCGGGGTTTCCCAAGCAAGGAGGTGCTAAGAGGACCTGTTGGTTGGAAATAGTAACTAGCTAGAAGGGGTTTCCACTGGGGGAATTTGGGACAGTTTGAGCATCTAAGAATAACCTGCAAAAGACACTATCATCAGAACAAAATGACAGCCTACAGATTGGGAAAGGATCTTCACCAACCCTGTATCTGACAGAGGCCTGATATCCAGAACATATAAAGAACTAAAGAAGTTAAAAAGCAACAAATCAAACAATACAATTTAAAAATGGGGTATGGAGATAACAGAAAATTCTCTGTAGAGGAATATAGAATGGCAGACAAACACTTAAAGAAATGCTCAACATCCTTAGGCATCAGAGAGATGCAAATCAAAACAACCCTGAGATTTCACCTTACACCTATCAGAATGGCTAAAATAAAAAAGTCAAGTGACAACACATGCTGGAGAGGTTGTGGAGAAAGGGGAACCCTCCTCCACTGCTGGTGGGAATGTAAACTGGTACAACCACTTTGGAAATCAATCTGGCACTTTCTCAAACAATTAGGAATAGCGCTTCCTCAAGATCCAGCTATACCACTCCTAGGCATATATCCAAAAGATGCTCAAGTACAGAACAAGGACATTTGCTCAACCATGTAGCAGCTTTATTTGTAATAGCCAGAACCTGGAAACAACCCAGATGTCCATCAGTGGAGAAATGGATACAGAAATTATGGTATTTTTATACAATGGAATACTACTCAGCAATTAAAAACAAGGAAATCATGAAATTTGCAGGCAAATGGTGGGACCTAGAAAAGATCATTCTGAGTGAGGTATCCCAGAAGCAGAAAGACACACATGGTATATACTCACTTAAATAGACCTATAAGATAAGATAAACATACTAAAATCTATACACCTAAAGAAGATAAAGGAGATAAAGAAGATAAAGAAGAAAGAGGACCTGGGGTAAGATGATCAACCCTCACTTAGAAAGACAAATGGGATGGACATTGGATGTAGGAAAAAACAAGTAACAGGACAGGAGCCTAACACGGAGGGCCTCTGAAAGACTCTACCTAGCAGTGTATCAAAGCAGATGCTGAGACTCATAACCAAACCTTCGGCAGGGTGCAGGGAATCATATGAAAGAAGGGGGATTCAGTATGTCCTGGAAAGGACAAGAGCTCCACAAGGACCAAATATATCTGGGCACAGGGGTCTTTTATGAGACTGTTTCTCCAACCAAGGACCATGTATGGAACCCCCGCTCAGATGTAGCCCATGGTAGCTCAGCATCTAAGTGGGTACCCTAGTAAGGGGAACAGGGACTGTCTCTGACATGAACTCAGTGGCTGGCTCTTTGACCCCCACCCCACCCCAGAGGGAGGAGCAGCCCTGTTAGGCCACAGAGGAGGACTTTGCAGCCAGTCATGAAGATACCTGATAAACCAGGGTCAGATGAAGGGGAGGAGGACCTCCTCTATCAGTGGACTTGGAAAGGGGCAGGGAGGAGATGAGGGAGGGAGGTTGGGATTGGGAGGTAATGAGGGAGGGGGATACAGCTGGGATACAAAGTTAATCAACTGTAACTAATATTTAAAAAATAAAAGAATAAAAAGTATTTTTAAAGGCCAAAAAAAAAAAAAAAAAAGAATAACCTGATGTCAGGCGCGCACACTGGAAGTGTTTCTACAATGAAGGGTTTGCTCTAACATATGTTTTCTCAGAAAGAGGCCAAAGCGAGCACTGCAGCAGCTGGGAACAGTGGAGGCCTTCCTGCAACCTTTCTGAGCCAGCTGCAGGGCAAAGTTGTGAGCCTGAAGCTCTTCCGTGCACCAAAGAAAAGAGAGACCAAAGGCTTTTCTGCCAGGCAGAGGGACTTGCAGCCCTTTGCTGCCAAATTGGAGCAACAAGTGTCCAGTCTTTTTCTCTGTGCATGAACTTGGAAGAGCGTCTCTGGGTCCTGTGCAATGAGTTTACACGTATGTGTTTATGGACTGCGGGTTTTAATTTTACAAATTGAAATCGGTGTGTCTATGGACAGTAAATTTTAGAACAAATGTAAACCAGATCTATTGCTTTTAAGTGACCAGAAATGAAACTATATGTCTTGGAGGTTTTCCTGTGGTGGGACAGATGGTACCTGTCTCCAGTCTCACTCTCATCACTCTCTCTCTTCTCTTTTCGAGACAGGGTTTCTCTGGCTTTCCTGGTCTTGCTTTGTAGGCAGGCTGGCTTCAAATTCACCAGCAATCCACCTGCCTCTGCCTCCGAGTGCTGGGATTACAGGCATTCGCCACCGCGTCCAGCTGATTCTTTATTAACAGACAACTGAAGTCCACAGAGCTCCTCCAGTGGAAAAATGCCTCAATGTGAAAGAAACCCAACCTGATTTAGACACACCGTACCAGCTTGTAGAAACTAAGAAGCGTGTGTGATAATAGGTTTGTTGTACCAGGACAATTAACATTTTCTAATGCAAGTAAATGCTCACTTTAAATTTATTTCTTCTTTGTATATAGCTCATGCTCTTTGATTCAAGCCAGGCTACGAAAGCCCAATCATCACACACTATCACTTCAGTGATAAAAATCTAAGTGTCCCTTTTATGGGTGCAGTACGGGAACCCTGGAGTAGACAACACACATGTTCAAGATCACCCCCAAAGTACTCAGCCTAAAAGCCATGCCCAGGCTCCACTCCCTGTTCACTGTAGAATGAGGGAAGCAGTGTCCAGCTCCAGGCAATGAGTGAGCTGCCAGGAAGCAAGGAAAGGATGGACAGTGAGTTCTTTGCTGCATGGGGAAGTTGTTTACCTTAGCTGGGAGCTGAAAGCATTTGAGATGCTGGCATCCGCATTCCTGTAGAGATTGTGGAGATGGTAGCTGTAGAGCTCAGGGAAAGCCGAGTGAAGGGCTTGGGTAGTGCAGGCAACACACTGCATTAAAGAAGGAAGGTGGAGCTGGGAATCTGCAGTTCTGGGTGACCTTAAATTACTCTCGCATGGAGGGAAGAATGGCAGAAAACACAAGAGTAGACCTAGTGGACTTGAAAAGAGAGAATACGAGGCTCTGTCTTTCACAGTTTTCTGTTTCCTGGCTGTTCTGTGCCCATTCTGTTCTCATGTAATAGATAAATGACACTTACAGAACCTTCTCCCAAAGAATAATGTTGGGTGGGGCAGGTGACCCAGGCCTCTAGTCCCAGCTACTTGGGAGGCTAAGTAGGGAAAATCATAAGTTCAAAGCCAGCCAGAGCTCCAGAGTAAACTCAAGGCCAGCAAGTTCGTGAGACCTGGTTTCTAAGTAATAAGAAGTCTTAGAGTGTATAGCTTAAGTGTGAATGCTTACCTAGCTAATATGAATTAGGCCCTGGGCTTAATGCTCAGTGCTGTGATCAACCTAGAACAGTGGTTCTGAACCTATCTAATGCTGCGACCCTTTAATACAGTCCCTCATGTTGTGGTGACTCCCCAACCATAAATTATTTTCACTGTTATTTCATAAGTGTAATTTTTGCTACTGTTATGAATTCTAATATAAATATCTGTTTTCTGATGGTCTTGGGCAACTCCCCCCAAGGGGTCCTGCTCCACAGGTTGAGAAGACTGCCCTAAAGAGAAAGAAAGAGGAGGAAACGCAGAGAGAGGGAGCTGAGAGGAGCAGAGGAAAAGAGGTAGAGGAGGTAGGGAGACGGAGGAAGAGTGAAAAGGGGAAGTGAGAATTCGGATGAATGTTGGAAATAGATAACAGTGTTCATTGCAGTGTGAGTGTCCTGATCATCCCTACCCTCATACACTGCGATTCTGTTGAATGTGTTGGGTGGACCCTGAGAATTTAACTTAACTTTTCTAAGCAGATTTCAGGTGAGCTGCAGGTGCAGACCCATGCCCTGAGCTTGAATGGCACTAGATTGCAAAACACTGACTTTTTAAAGAATGTATGAATGTATGACAACAAAGCTCCTTCAAGCATGCCTGTGAATACCCAGGGATGAGAGAAGAGACCATGGAAGAAGAGTATAGAAGAGAAAGCTAATCTTTGTGAAAGATAAGTGTATGTAGCGAATGTACAGGGAATGATGGGTTTGGGGTGGAAAATCACCATTTTGCAGTGTTCAGTGCAATAACTGATTCAGGTAAGGGTCATTTGGTGAGAGGCTTTGGGGGAACAATGTACTCACAAGGTCTCAAAATATTAACCATATTAAATGAATTTCAAGTTGCTTACTAAGAACTGTTGGAGAAAGAAGACACTATTATAAAAATAAGTGATGAAATGTAAGTGCCTCCATGATGAAATACATGGACCTTGTGGCTCCCTGAAGGATGCAGCAGGAGATACAGTTGCATTTGTGGGATACTCTAACTAAAAATGCGTGTCCAGAATCCAGTCATAAAGCATTAGACAAATCCAAACTGTGGGGCATTCTATAAAACACCAGAAGCCAGACCCAGCGGCAATCAGCTGTCATCGCAGCGGGTTGGGAGCCTGAGGCAGAAGGCTTGCACATCTTTGACAGTGTTGACGACATAGCAGGACACACCTGAAAAAGGAAATGCGGCCCAAACTTTTCAAAACTTTCCAGGTAGCAAAAAAATAAACAAGAAAATATTCTAAACTAAAAGCCAATTACAGTAGATTCTGGGCCAAACTCATTCTATAATTGGTGATCTAGAGAAAATGTTATTATGGGCTGTTAAATAATATTTAATAACTATAAAATTGTTTGTATTGTAGTGGCACTGCAGATGTGTGGAGGTTGAAAATGAGGTACACACTGAAGTACTTAGGCATGAGTACCATTGCAACTCAAAGTGCATGCGCAGTGTGTGTGTGTGTGTGTGTGTGTGTGTGTAAGGGGGGGGAGACAGGGGAAGAGAGAGACAGGCAAGCAGACACACAGAGTGCAAAATATGACATAACCGTAATGTTGGGAAACATAGAGAATAAATAAATGTTAAATTTACCAACTTCTCTAATTTTTTTTTTTTTTAAGTTAAAGGGGAACTAAATCCTCTCTTTCCTACCTGTTTTAGGGTGACTTGAATGTGGGCACTGGGATAGGTATAGGGTGAAAGGTCAGAGGGCATCTGTGAAAAAAAAAAAAAGAGAGGCTGGGAAAAGGGAGGTTTGGGTGTGCCAGATAGAATCAAGAGACATGATCTACTTTATTGGGGGTAATTTAAAACTGACGCTTCCAGCAACTTTCACTGAACAGCCTACCACAAGAAGGACTGTCTCTTACTCCAGTCACAGCTGTAGCTAAGAAAACTGACACCGAGGGGTAAACAGCAAAGCAGTGGCTAAGCAGAAGTCCCGCCGGGTTTGGATTCTAAAGTGAGAGCACTGCCCTTGGGCAGAGCACATGTGTTTGCCATCCACAGCTGGAATGGCACCACAGAAGTTCCCACTCTTCCCTTCTGACGCCTGACAAGACCTTATTTGGGGGGTTCAGAGCAATTTTTATATTCTGCAAACATCTAGTGAATGTCTTCTGCCCTACACATCATTCTAGGGTGAAACAGAGTCCCTGTACCTCCAAGCTTACCTGGAGAGAGGAAAAAAAAGAATAAAAAAATAAGAAAGTCAGCAGGACAATGGTGGTGCATGACTTTGATCCCAACACTGGGGAGGAGGGAGGGCAAGGTGGATCTCTGTGAGTTCAAGGCCAGCCTGGTCTACAGAGTGAGTTCCAGGACAGCCAAAGCTAAATAGAGAGACCCTCTCTCAACAACCCCTCACCTCTGCAATAGTCAGTAGCAGATTTGGAGAATGTCTCTGCACTTTCAATTGGATACTTCAACAATTTAAAGATTCAGAGCTGGAGAGATGATGGCTCAGAGCACCTGAGGTCGGTTCCTAGGGCTCATGCCAGGCAGCTCACAACTCTTATACTCTAGCTCTGGGGCGCTGCAAGTGCTCTGGCCTCCGTAGGCACCTGCTCTCATGTGCACATGCCCAAACACATACACACAAAGAGATAGATAGATAAATAAACAGAGACAAACGGTTCTGAAGACTCAAGGGACGTGTAGCCTAGGCTGGGGAAACGGGAAGTTCAAGGGCCCTAGGGCAGTCATGAGCTGGAAGTGACAGACTCGAAGCCAGGTCTGACTGAGGCAGGAGGATTAAGAAACAGGAGGTTGGTACCTGGCCAAGAAAAAAGAAATAAATGGGAGGCAGTTAAACTAAGAGAATACTGTGATCTGATTTTCAATTTTAGAAAACCCTCTGGACAGAATTCTTGTGGGGAATGTGGTCACCCAGATGAGAATGGACGGCGGGTTCACAGTAGCGTGGGAATGACACGTCCTCTGAAGGGACGGATTTTGAATGTGGTCAATACTATCTGCTGCTGGGTGTGGGGCAAAAAGAAAAAGAGAAGCTATCTTCTAGGTTTGGGGTGAAGAAGCATCACAGCCCATAGTCCCCTTTGAATTGTAGAAACATTAAATGCCAAAATCTGTATGGGCCCCATTACTTAACTCACTCGACACTTACTGGCTATCCTTTATTAGAAGCTCAGGAGTCACAGGACTGGGAGTAACAGCTGCACCATCAGCTTCCTTGAGTGCTTAAAATAGTGTCCATAAAGGTTGTTGTGTTCCTGTGAGGGCTTTCTTTTTCTTTTTTGAGGTAAGTTTTCATGTATTCCCAAGACGGACTCAAACTCACTGTGTAGCCAAGGATAGCCTTGAACTCTCGATTCTCCTGCCCTTACTTCCCAAGTTCTGGAGTCACAGGCCTGTCCCACAGTCTCAGCTTTATGCTCTGGAGAGTGACCTGGTGATGGGGCATTTTCTTGACTAGCCTACACCTTTGTAGGATGGGTTCCTGGTAGACACCCCCTTCGACCCCATCTCTTCTTGTAAGAAGTGTTTCCTGTTTCCCCGGGTGTCTCTCAAGTGCTGCCCTGCTCCAGCCACCAGACTAGTTGCTTTACCCAGTGAACTGCAAGGCCTCTGGGAGCAAAGTCTGCCCTGGCTTCCTGCCTGGTCGGTACGAAGAGCACCCGTGTCCTGGGTAATGGGGCTGCTGAGCGGAGTTCCACTGAGGCAGGCCCCGGGCTGCAGCCCAGAGTGAGGCACTAAACTCTGGGTTTCGCCTGCAGAGCACCTCCTCTGGGCTGCTGATCTGAAGTTAAAGACTCAGTGGGGGCAGGTGTGTGTGTGTGTGTGAGAGAGAGAGAGAGAGAAAGAGAGAGAGAGATATCAACAGACATTGCATGAAATACTCAAAGAATTACTTAAAAAATATATATATATATTTTAAAAGACTCATTCATGGAAGTTAGCAGCAAAAGATTTAAAAAAAAAAGCTGGCAGGATTGGGGGATGGGTTCTTTTTAGAAAACAAGGAATTTTCAAAAGGTTAACATCAACCTTTTCCCTCTTTACAATTTAAATTTCTTGTTGTTGTTTTCTCTCCCAGGAAAAGGGTAGAAATTTAATACCTGTAACAGCTGGAAACTATTTGAGGGAAAAAAAAAAAAAAAAAAAAAAACCTGACCGTGTAAGCAAACAGCTATTTAAACTTTACTCTGGTGGTCATATAAAATTAGTAAACAGTTCTAAATTTGACTTTCAAGTCATCCAACGCGTTAACCGTTTCAAAAAATGCACATTCTTCCGTCATTACCCCATAGTTTGCTCTAAAGTTCCTTCCTTAGCTGGACAGGGTGAAACTCTCCGGAAAAGGCCGCCGCCGCGGTAACTTCCTTTCCTCGCTTTACATGGGAAATAAGGCGGAGTCCCACCTCCTCACTGTCTCTCGAGGCTGGGGCGGCCCCGCGGCGTCACTTCTGCTTGAAGAACGCCAAGGTCTCCCTGGCCTTGAGGTGGCTTTTCACGAACTCTGTCAGTCTCCTGAAGCCGTCGTCCAGCCCCTCCCCGGTGACGGCGCAGCAGGGCTGCACGTACCAGTTCCGGTCGCTGCACAGCTTCTTCACCTTAAACATCCTGGTGATGTCCTCAGCGCTCAGGGCTCCGGGCAAATCCTGTTTGTTCGCTAAAACCAGGACCGGCGCGTTCCGGATGTGCTCGTTCTGTAGGATGTGCTTGAACTCTCGGCGGGAGTCCTCCAGCCGCCGCGCGCCGTCCGAGCAGTCCACCACGTAGGCGAGCCCGTGGGCGTCCTCGCAGTAGCAGTCCCAGACGGCTCGCATCTTCTCCTGCCCGCCCACGTCCCACACCGTGAGCGCCAGCCCGCCCTGCAGCTGGACCATTTCCACGTTGAAGCCGATGGTCGGGATGGTGCTGACGGTCTCTGCCAGCTTTAGCCTGTAGAGCAGAGTCGATTTCCCGGCGGAGTCCAGCCCCAGCAGAAGGATGTGGGCTTGCTTGCCTTTGGGGCTTTTAGAGTTCAGCAGACCCATTTCGGGCTTTTTCTTCCCTAAAGAGCTTTTCTCTTGGCCAGAGACAAAGCTTCCTTTCCAGGTCTCGGATGAAAACGTTTCGGGAGAAATAGCGTCTGTGCCACAGCCATAGCCTGAGAACAGGTGCCTGTCCTCGTTTATAGTGTGGCTTATCGACTTGATGATAGGCAAACAGTGTTTTATTTGCCGTCCCAGCCAATCCTCAGGAATCTGTGGGAGTCGCCAGCGGGTATCACAGTGGCTCAAAGGGGACATTCTTTGTGAGTGAGTAGGGTTAGGCGTGGCCTGGTGCTGCACGGTTATTCTCTGCGGTGCAAAAGTTTGGAGGAAGTCAAAGACTAAGGCAAGCACAGGAACAGCCCGGTGGAACGAACACAACCTTTTGTTTTAGGTAACTTTAACTAAACTTTTTTTGTAGAACTATCTTATCCAGCTGTAAATAGGCATCGGGGCTGTCCAAGTGCCTGCAGAGTTTATCTCTCGTGTCTAAACCCTTCCTCTTACCAGATTACGCCACAGACTTTGAACCCCTTTCTGGTTATCGGAATGTTAGTCTCCGAGTCTCAGAAAGCAAGCATCACTTCTTGAGGCCTCCGGGGAACTTACACTACTCACAAAACCAAATTTCCCCAGGAAAAGTAAATTTATTTGTTTGTTTGTTTTGTCCAAGCAGTTTTCAATAAAACAAACTAATTGAAGGTGGTAACTGAGTACATACATTTATCACATCTCCTTCTCAACACATCACCAGAGGGATAAAAGGAACATACGAAGTCGCCAGAGAGTCCATCAGAGGGTGAGATTTTAACAAATATTCTGGAAGACAGAAAAGAGGTAGAAGATGGGAGGTAACTGGTCTAGTAGGAGGCAGCCGAGTGGTGCACTGGAAAGGAGCATTGAGAAGAGAACACACACAAAATTTTTTTTATAAATATTTGTTTGAAACAAGCAGATAAGATAAAAAGGAACACAGAAAACAAGACCAACTCCTGAAAACTTATTTTAAAAAGCAGACATTTTAAAGCCAGGCAGTGGTGGCGCATGCCTGTGATCCCAGCACTTGGGAGGGAGAGGCAGGCGGATCTCTCTGAGTTTTCGGCAGCCTGGTTTATGGAGTGAGTTCTAGGACAGCCAGAGCTATGCTCTGATAGGTTAGAGGCAAGCATTGAAAGAATTCTTCAGGAAGCAGAGAATGAGAAAGAAGAGCAAGAGGGACACCTCAGTCACGTCTCAAGGACAGGGTCTTATTCCTCAGAAGACCAGAAAGCGTGCCAGCGGGACACTATCAAAAAATAAGTGTTTCCCAGTGCAAAAGGATGCTCTGTGGGCAGTACAGGCACTTGCCACACAAGCCCAAGCCACCTGAGCATGACCCCAGAATCAATGCAGAGGTAGAAGGAGAAACCCAACCCCATGAAGTTTCCTTCTGACTTCCACAAGCACGTGGTAGCTTGTGTGTGTATGTGTGTTTAAAAGTTTTAAAATAAAGAATGAGATCTCTAGATGGAAAGGTTCTCCTCCATGCTTAGCAATATAATTTTTATGAAAAAAACTTGAGGCATATGACATACATCTTTTGGTTTTAGTAAAAAATTTTAAAAAGAAAAAAGTTCTCAGGTAGAATACTGTGTGCACAAAAAAAAAAAAAAAAAATCCATCTACAAGGAAATGGGGATCTGGAGAGATGGCCCGGCAGTTAGGAATGCTTGCTGCTCTCACAAAGGAATGGAGTTTGGTTCTCACCACATCCTTGGACATTCAGAAACCACCTATAACTTCAGCTCCAGAGGATCTGGCACCTTCTTCTGGCCTCCTCAGTACCCAAACATGTGACATACACATACACATTCACAATAAAGATAAATAAAATAATTTTATAAGTGGTTTAAAAATTTAAATTTTTAACCAGTTCCTTATGTCTCACCAATGAAACATCCATATACCCATCCAAGTAGCCCTCCAGCCAGCAGGTAGATGCGTCGGCAGATCTGTGATGGACAGGTAGATTGCCTGCCTGTGAACCACCCTGTGCTAGATGCCAACCCACAGATATAAGCTAGAGCTGCCTTTAAGTGGCCTTTCCTGGCAGAGAGGTCAAAAGATACACAAACAAATGAGAGTAACATAAGTGGAAATATGATACATCCCCTAAGAAAAGCTAAACTTAGGTAGCTGGGCCTTCCTGGATTGTTTCAGGGTGGAATTTATCAGGGAATCGTGAGGTGAATCTCAAGCTTGGAAAAACGCTGATGAAAAATTAACAGCTTATGCACAGGTTGTTGTTTTTCTATAAACCTGCAAGTGTCTCAAGAAAGCCAGCTTCTTGGACATGAAATAAGACTCTTCAGTTATGTCTAAATCGTGGAAGAAGTAGAAGAAAAGGCAGAAGTGAGAACATAGAACAAAAAACACTGATTAAAAAAAAATAAATCAATGAAACTACATGAGCAAGGCGTGTGGATCTCCTCTGAGGCCACTCTGGTCTACATGGCGAGTTCCAGACTAGGGAGGGATACAGAATAAGACTTGTTTCAAAAAGCAGATGACTGAGTAAATGAATGAATGAGGATAACTACTGGGGAAGCTGATTGGAGACTATTTATTTCAACGCACTAGGCATAGGCTGGGACTGGGGGATGATGTACTTGATGTGAGAACAAGATGGCCTGAATCCGGGGTCCAAACCTAACAGCCAAGTGCAGCAGCACATGTCTGTAACCCCAGCCCTTGGGGTGGGGCCATGGGAAGCTGGGTGTGGGCTCTCACTGGCTTTCCAGGCTAGCTGAAATGGTAATCTCGAGACTTAGTGAAAGATTAGTGAATGAGCACACACACACACACACACACACACACACACACACACACACACACACGGGTGTGCCCATTGGTGATCAATGATAAATTTCTTGAGGGAAGTGGTAGAATTGTGGGTATAAATTAGGGCATCGTTGTTCTAAGAGTGATAGCATTAACTGAGTCAACAGACACAGGTGCATCACAGTAAGTGGGGGGGAGCGTGGCCACAGTGTGCAGCTGGTGGGGCTAGCGGAGCAGTACTGGAGTCTTCGCACTCTTGTTGGTGTGTAATGATAACTTTTAGTCACCTGATGTCATTGTTGTCTCCAAGGCTTACTGCCTGTCTGATAACCCAGGAGCCTCTAGCCTCCGTACAGTCTAACCTAGGCCTAGAATGTCTTCAGCCTCTGAGACTTACTGCTGAATAAGCTTACCCTTTCTGGCTCTTTCTGAACTCTGGCTGGCTGGCTCAACTCAGCTTTTCTGGCTCAGACGCTTCTCCTAGCTGACGGATTCAATCTGGGCTCTCTCAGTTTCTCACTGAATTGCTCTGCTTGGCCTCATACTAACTTTGGCAATCTGTTCTAATCTTCTGGCTCCTTCTCATTCTCTGCCTTGTTCTGTCTTTACCTGTCATCTCTTCAACCTCTCTCTGCAAAACTCTCCTGGTAAAATCTGCCTCTGAATCCCAGGAACTCAACTGCCACAAACTCAACTCCATGCCACTGCCTCTCAATTCACTCTCAGCTGAACTGCCTGAACAGAACTGAATGGAACTCAGAGATCTGCATGCCTCTGTCTCCTGAGTACTGGGAATAAAGGCCTGTACCATCCCACCTGGACCTAAGCTTTTCTTTACCAGAAAATTGCTCTATACCAGGCTGGTCTTGAACTCAGAGATCTGCTTGCCTCTGTCTCCTGGGATAAATGTTTTGTCTGTATTCCAGCCAGAGTAGCCATGTTGCTGGATTAAAATTCATGTGCAATGATGGTTTGAGTCTCCCCCTCCCCCACACTTCCTTCTAGGCTTGAAACTATTCAGAATAACTTGCTGAAAAGGAGCTGAGTTGGAATGAGCTGATCAAATTAGGCTGCATTCAAAGGAAGAAGTAATTCAGCTCAGAAAGTGAGAAGACTGTTCTTCCAAAGGTGACCTTGGAGACCCTGAATGTCACTCAAGCTCTTTTCCACTCCTTATTTTGAATAAGTTAAACATAACAGAAAATTCGGACATAAACTTCATATTAAACTCACTGATGTGATCTTGTGGTCCTCTGTTGGTGAGGGGGCATCTTTCCTTTATCTAGGCCACAATGAGGATGCTGCTCTGCCCTTGCCTTTACACTGTTCCCATCAAAGCACAGGTCCCTTTTTAGTTGAAGACAAAGGAGTAATGTGGGTGAATATCATAGTTCAATGGTCACATGGTTTTCTCTTCTAAACAAGGGAACAGAGTAATTTCTTTCTACTGTTTATTGTCCAGAGCCTGCAAATGTTTCAACATCCTTTGATCTTCTCTCTCAAAACACATATGGATTTTCTTGTCCCAGATACACCCAAGGGGAAGCAAGCAATTTGATTATTTGCAACTTGTTCTTAGATTATGCAAATAAATATAGGATTGTAATGGAGTCACAGTCACTGACCCATTTTTTAAAATTTTCTGATGCATGTTTAATTCGGGTTTTTTTTTTTTTTGCCTACATACTAATCTTTTTTAAATTAATTAATGTATTTTTATTAATTACAATTTATTCATTTTGTATCCCAGCTGTAGCCTCCTCCCTCATCCCCTCCCAATCCCATCCTTCTCCCTTTTCTCCTCCTATGCCCCTCCCCAAGTCCACTGATAGGGTAGACTTCCCCTTCCATAGGTTCTCTTCCCCTTCCATCTGACCCTAGTCTATCAGGTCTCATCAGGACTGGCTGCATTGTCTTCCTCTGTGCACTGGCCCACTTTGTAGTGTCAGAAATTTGGGGACCAGTGAGATAGCTAAGAGGGTAAAGGAAGTTCCCACCAATCCTGGCATTCTGTGTTCAACCCCTGTGATCTATATGGCACAACAAAAAACTAATGCCTGAAAGTTGTCCCCTGACCCCCAGGCACACACCCATATACACACACAAGGAAGTAAATAAACGTATTTTTAAACATATGTTAAAATGCAGGTGTAAAAAAGCCAAACACTTACCCTGGGGAAAAAAACGAAAGTCCTGAGCTAGAATTTCACTTTGTATTATATGTTTGTGGGCTAACCAAGCAAACAAACAAACAAACAAAAAGCCAAACCAAAACAAAAATTCTTACTGCCCATTGTCCTTTTTCCCCCACAGATAAAAAGAATATTTACATGTCTTAACTTTTGTAGACTTAGAACATTGTCTGCTTTAAAAAAAAAACAAAACACCTTTTTTGAAAAATGGCATACAGAAAGATCTCAGAAAATCCTTACAATTAGGAATGTCCATGGCCTGCTGCCAGAGCAGCATCATTTTTACTCTTCCATTTTGTTTTGTTTATGTAGTTTAGTTTCTTTCTTTATGACTTTCTTTTTGAGACAAAAGAGCCATGTAACCCAGGCTAGCTTCAGATTTGCTGTGTAGCTGAAGATGCCTTTGAATTATTTTTTGTTGTTTGATTTTTGTTGTTGTTTTATCTATCTAGTTGTCTGTCTGTCTATTTATTCTTTTATTTGACACAGGAGCTCACTATGTCCTCCTGGCTGGCCTGAAACTTCTCATGTAGAGCAGGCCTGAGCCACCGCAGCTGGCTCTCTCGAGCTCGCAGTTTGTAGAACACAAAGTTTTTACACTAGTTTTCAGACGTGCGTTCTGGCTCAGAACAACAGGCACTCAGGAGACTGTCGGAGTCCAATCTGTCAACTTTCTTCTCAGTGCCATGATCTC
The DNA here is from genome assembly GCF_907164565.1 of Psammomys obesus. Taxonomy (NCBI): domain Eukaryota; kingdom Metazoa; phylum Chordata; class Mammalia; order Rodentia; family Muridae; genus Psammomys; species Psammomys obesus. The sequence goes on along the minus strand of NW_026596256.1, from coordinate 16,979,662 downwards.
CGATAGAACTAACACTTTCATCACCAGCCACATCCCTAAAGGTCCACATGGGCAGACTGGTGGATCTAAGTTCAAATCTGCCTTTTGTCTCCGGAAGCAATGCATGGCGTAAACAGAGAGATGCCAAGATAATTACTTTACATTAAATAAATGTGAAAAGATTCGCTATAGAGCCTGCCGTATGGATGATGTTTTCCCTTCATTTACAATGATTTTTAGTATTGGCTCACATTTAAAAACACCTAAGAGGTGCCCGCTTCCCTGCCATGCAGCACATGCCAGGAAAGATCCAGAGACCTGCCTGCCAACACACAGCGTGTGGCTGTAGACACGCGCACAGGCCCACCTGCCGTGGGGCCCACTGTGCAAATGTGGGAAAGAAAGAGAAGTGGAACCTTCTGAGCATTATGAAGAGAGATGGAACTGGAGACGTGAGGGTGGAGAGGCATAGCCTGATGTGAGTAGCCAGCCCTGCGCCCAGGGGCCATGGTGAAGCCCAGCCCCTGCTTCGGGAAAGCACAGGCCTGGGTCCGTGTTGACGTCCGCGGCTCATATTACCACTAACTACCACGCAGATGTCCCTGGTCTAGGCAACAACCTGTGACCAGGTAGATGTCCCAGAGAGCAGAAACGGGCCCTTCACCTTGCCCGGACAGCACAGTAGAGACGGCCCTGGTGGGGCGGGGTGGGGGCGCGGTGGCGCTCCTGAGCGTGCTCCAAGGGATGAGCGAGGGCGAGCTTACCCTGCCCCCTGCTGGCCGCAGCAAGGGACGAGCAGCCAGGGCAGTGGTAGAGAGCTCACTCCGGTGATCAGCTGATAGGCTGGCTGATCAACCCAGCTACCAACCACCCCAATATCTACCTCATCTATGAAGTACTGGAGCATTTGAAGGGGCCGGTCCTGCGGATCCAAAGCTGCAGGATATCCGTGACACAGGGCACCAGCAGGATATCTGAGAGGAGTCCTGGTGAGGAGCCGGTATTGATCGTGTAGCAGAAGCCAGAGGCCTCGAACCAGACTCATTGCAAGTAAAGATGTGTGGACAAAAAGGTAAACTGTGGGACACGCTGTAGCTTCCATGGCGTGATGTTTTCCATGCTTTGTTTTGTTTATTTTTTATTCTTTTTATTTTTGTTTTTTATTTTCTTTTGGGAGGAGGTTACAAGGGCAGAGGGTGGATGAAGTTGATGAGTGGGGCTGGGGTGCATGGTGTGAAAATCACCAAGAATCAACAAAAAGTTTAAAAAATACTTAAGAGGCTGAAGAGTTGTCTCGGCAGTTAAGGACACCATAGTGCTCTTCCAGAGGACCAGAGTTCTAGACCCAGCACCCGAGTCAGGGGCTCACAACCACCAGTAACTCCAGCTCCATGGAAATCCAACAACTCTGGCCTCTTCCAGCAGTATCTGCACTCCCTTTCCCAAGCTCACACACATAATTAAAAACATGGTGCCACCTGTCTTTAATCACAGCACTCAGAAAGTGGAAGTAGGCAGCTCTCTGCGTTTGAGGCCAGCCTGGTCTATAGAGGACAGCTGCAGGATAGCCAGGGCTATACACAGAAACCCTGTCTCAGCAGCAACAACAAAACAAATATGACTCGTTTTGAACATAAGTAAAAACAGCACTGATTTTAGCCTCTTCCGAGTGAGGAATAAAGCGATGTCTACCACGAGCGTGTCTCATCCTTGAGAAAGCGTCGCTGCACACTGTCTTCTCATTAACACTCCATCATTTTGCCCGGTCTCCCACTAACGTTCAAACGAACAGGTGGAAAAGACCGCACAGTCTGGAGGCTATGGTCGGAGCAGGAGAGAGGCCATCGACCCCTTACCCTGAGGAGGATGAAGGATGTATTTAAGGACAGTGACTTGACCCTGCTATACGTAAACCTGCCAGTGTTTTCTGAGGTCTGGCTAGCCAGGAAGCGGCAGGGAGCAACAAAACAACACAAAACAAACGCACAAACAAACCACCACCAACAAAACAAACAAGCAAAATAACGAAACGGGGCCCTGTATCACGGGCCACCATTTTTCTCCCCAGTTCCCTTGGTTGGCTCAGGCCCCCCGACGCTTCAGAGCTGTTCACCTCTGTAACACTAAGTAACTCCGAGGCAAGTTCTAGCTGCTGTTTGCCAAGTAGGAAACAGTCCACCCTTTACGAAGTAGCTGAAGGCCAGGTGACTCGGGTGCTTGTCTTTAATCCCAGCACTCAGGAGGCAGAGGCAGGCAGTTCTCTGAGTTGGAGCCTACTCTACAGAGTGAGTTCCAGGACAGCCAGGCTTACACAGAGAAACCCTGTCTCAGAAAAAAAAAAAGAAAAAAAAATTAACTGAAGGTTAAACTTTTTTTTTAATCTTTAAAAGAGTTCTTGTTGCTCTTCCAGTACCCACTTTGGATGGCTCACAGCCGCCTGTAACTCCAGCTCTAGATGACCTGACCCCCGGCTTCGGGCATCTGCGGGTGCTTGTACACGGGTGGCACACACAAACAAAAAATAACACCAAATATTTTAAACCTTTACATTTTACTATATATGTAGTTTAACTGGTTTTGAAGATTATCTTTTATATATTAAAAAAAATCTTTAAATCCTCTAAACATGAAAACCTGCTGTGATTATAAACTGCACTTTTGCCTATTTTTCCTGTTTTAGTCAGGTGCACATAGAATTTTTTATGCTTTATCAAACCACTTGCCTCTTTCTGAAGCTTAAGGTCAAGGCCATTTCACTGTTTTCACTTTCCTGGTGGCTTTCCACGCTCTTGCTTGTCTCCTTCTCCCTTTCCACTTTTTATTTCTCTCTTCCCCTTTTCTTCTTTCCAGCTGAGGGGCTGGCTAATGGCCAGGAATTAGAGGCTAAATTCACGTGGTTCTCACAGGTGGGTGGTAGTGGCACACCCCTTTAGCACCAGCACTTGGTAGGCGGAGGCTGGGTGATATCTGTAAGTTTAAGGCCAAGCCTAGTCTATGGAATGAGTTCTAGGACAGGCTACACAGAGAAACCATGTCTTGGAAAAAAAAAAAATAAAACAACAAAAAAACCAATAAAAAAATAAAACGTGGTTTTTCACCACACGACACGTGGCTTTGGGCTTTGTTTTGTTTCGTGTTTGCTCTATGATGTCTTTTCTGGAAAGCATTCAGCTCCTTCCTACGGAGCTGTGTTGTTCCTGATACCAGCTTTCAGGTTGTAGAAGAGGAAGTGTCAACATGCTCCTGGCTGTTCATACTGATTAACTTAGAAGTAATTCCAGCCTGAGTGATGCAAGCCAGTAACTCCAGCATTGGGGGGCGGGGCCGAGGGGAGAAAATTGTTAGCCTGAGGACACGCAAGCTATATAGATTCTGTCTCAAATGAAACACAAACATGCACGTTAACAAAAGCGAACCACTCTGCCTAAATTTACAGTGTTGTTTAAAAAAAAAAATCTACTTGTACGTTAGGCTTTTTTGTTTGCTTGCTTTGTTTTAATTTCATGTGTGCCTGCATCTGTGTGTGGGTACACACCTGTGAGTGCAGGACATTCAGAAGCATCAGGACCCTGGGGTTAACAGGTGAGTGTGAGCCGCTTCGTGTGGGCGTTAGGAACTGAACTCAGGCCCGCTGTTCTCGGCAACATCAGCAAATGTTCTTAACTGCTGAGCCACCCTTCTAGCCATACGCTATCTCTAAAGAGCATCAAGATATTACTTGAAAAAAAAGGAAACAACACCAAAAACAGAAGCGCACTTCTCTTATGCTCATGCAGTTTCCACTAGAATCTACACTTCTCAGCAGCAAGGACTTTGAGGCTAGGAACTATCGCTGACAGCTGTCGTCAAATATAAGCCACAGCATTTAAGAGCTAAAAAAATACTCAAAGGAAATAACTGCCAGGCTGTCAGAGAGACAGCTATATGGCCAAAAGAGTTAACTTTTTAAAAATTTTTTATTAATTACATTTTATTCATTTTGTATCCCCCCATAAGCTCCTCCCTCCTCCCCTGCTGATCCCACCCTCACTCCCCTTTCTGCATGCATGCCCCTCCCCAAGTCCACTGATAGGGGAGGTTCTCCTCTCCTTTCTGATCTTAGTCTATCAGTTCTCATCAAAAGTGGCTGCATTGTCCTCTTCTGTGGCCTGGTAAGGCTGCTCCACCCTCAGGGGGAGGTGATCAAAGAGCAGGCCAATTAGATTATGTCAGAGGCAGTCCCTCTTCCCATTACTAGGTAACCCACTTGGACACTGACCTGCCATGGGCTACATCTGTGAAGGAGTTCTAGGTTATCTCCATAAATAGTCCTTGGTTGGAGTATGAGTCTCTGGGAAGTTCCCTGTGTTCAAATTTTCTTGTTCTGTTGCTCTCCTTGTGGAGTTCCTGTCCTCTCCAGCTCTTACTATTTCCCACTTCTTACATAAAATTCCATTCACTCTGCCCGGCAGTTGGCCATCAGGCTCAGCATCTGCTTTGATAGTCTGCAGGGCAGAGGCTTTCAGAGGCCCTCTGTGGTAGGTTCCTAGTTTGTCCTTGTTTTACCAGAACAACAAACTTAATGGTGACGACTTGTTTCTCCAGTTGAAGGTGACCCGGTAGCTTTCTTTCCTAGGACTTGTTGCTGAACACTAAAAGACATTTTTGAACTCTACATTTCATCAGACTGTTGGTGTCTTCTGTTTTATTTCTTTTGAGAACCTTTGAATAATAATAATAAAAAATCTAAAACTAGCCAGGCGTAGTGGCGCATGCCTCTAATCCTAGCACTCAGAGGCAGGCAGATCTCTGTGAATTTGAGGCCAGTCTTGTCTACAAAGCGAGTCCAGAACAGCCAAGGCTACACAGAGAAACCCTGTCTTGAAACAAAAACAAAAAACCTAAAACTTACAAAAAAGATATTAGTTGATATCCATCTGATTCTCAATACTCCACCGTGAAAGGTGAAATGCAGTGTTTATTCACATGATCATGAAGAAAAAGCTCACCTTCAGCCATTTTTAATATATTCTAATTAAATTACTCTAAGATACAGAGTAAAAGTAATTATATATGAGTGAAAGCTAAAGCTTACAAAAACAAAGACATTATCTCTTCTTTACCTTCAGAAATTCCTATGATAGGCACGAAAGTAATATAACGGCCATAAATACATTGAGATGATAAATGTGATATAGTCCTCCGAGTCCATAAAGGATATACCAAAGTACACAACTAAGTTAAACACTTATGTAAACAATTGTTCCTTTACTAATACATCTGGAGGACAGTTTCTGATAAGACATTTCAATGGGAATTTAAAAATTCCCATTTTTAAAGGACTGGTAGAGTGAGATAAAGGAAATGGTAGAGTGAGACAGAAAAGCAAATGTTATTACAATTAAAGAGACAGTGACCCAGTAAGTCAGGCCACCAGGCGGTGTGGGAGTGTGGAGTTGGAAAAATGGCTTAGCGGGTCAAGAGGATTTGGCTGCTTCTTCTTCTTCTTCTTCTTCTTCTTCTTCTTCTTCTTCTTCTTCTTCTTCTT
>NW_026596256.1:16964194-16974146 GCF_907164565.1 Psammomys obesus | reverse complement strand
TTCTTCTTCTTCTTCTTCTTCTTCTTCTTCTTCTTCTTCTTCTTCTTTTTCAGATTCACTTTCTATTGGACATGTTAAAAAAAGAGGTTTAGTAAAAAAGGCCAAAGCCTGTGTCATCATCAGACTCTTCAGATTCTTCCTTCTTTGCTTCCCCTTTCTTCCCCTCAGCTGTGGCAGCAGCAACGGAGGAGCAGGATCGCCTGCTGGCGCAGCCCCTACATTGCAGATGAGGCTCCCAAGTGTTGACATTGACCAGGGCCTTTGCAAACAAGCCAGGCTGGAAAGCTTCAACAGTGACACCAGCTGCTTTAATGAGGGCATTGATCTTATCCTCCGTGACAGTCATATCAGAGGTCATTCTTCGCAAGGATGAGGGTGGAGTAGATGCTGGTGAGCTCTGGAGACGGAGGCCATGTGGTGGATTGCCGGCACGGTGCTAGTTACTGGATGAAGTGAGGGACTCACCCCAACGTGGCCTTAGCTTCCTTGGAAGGACGGCACACCTTGGTGGCAGCTGAGGAAAGGAGCACTTGGGTCCCTGCATCCACACTGGGCAGCTCACAGCCATCTGTAACTCTAGCTCAGCGGATCCACTGCCCTCTTCTGACTGCCCTGAGTATACACAGTCTTAGACACAGACAAACACAAACACACAGGTAAAATCATTAAATGGCCTAGGCCATTTCTACAGTGTCTCCGTTGTTTTTTGTTGTTTGTTTGATCTGTTTGTTTTTGTTTTCCAGCAATATGAAGCAAGGGTCAGATGAGACAGTTATCTCATTAAAGATTCTGCACTTACATTTTATTCTGTATTAGAGTGGCCGTCTTTACCTCAGTGCCAGAAACTCATACTACATTTAAGAAAATAGCTAAGTCTACCTGAAGCGTGAGAGAACGTTGAGTTTGGATCCAAACTCTGAAAGCAAACTGGAGTCTCAGACTCAGCGTGGGGAAGCACCAGACTTTCCAGGCTTCGTTAGTCCGGCACAGACTTCACCCTCCGCCCCAGCTTCTAGTCACAACTGTCCTTTCTTTCTGATGAATCTGCACACATTACACGGTCTGCTGCCCCTGGGGGTTATAATGAGAAATAAGTGGGACATGAAACAGCCTTGTCATATCAGTAAACGGCCAGGGAAAGCAGATAGGCTCGTATTTTCTGGCCAGCTAAGCTTTATTGGCAGAGTCCGAAGTTATCTCAGTCCCACAGGGCAGAGACACAGCTTGAAGGATTCTTTCTGACTCTTGGTTTCACGGTATCTCGGTCTATTAAATTGCGGACTTAGTCCGCGTCAACAGGAGATGCAGCTGGCCACACCACTAAGACAGATAAGGCGTGGTCAAGGATACTGTACTCCCAAGAGTCCATCACTACTATCCTACTTCCTCTGCTAGGCAGGACCTCCCTGAACAGCTCTACCAACTGGAGACCTAGTGTTCAAACATCTGAGCCTACAGGGCATAAACAGCGCCACCTGCCGTGAGTGTACGCATGCTACAGTGCTTGCTAGAAACTGCTGTATACTTCCCAACAGCGTACTTCCCAAGCCTATAATCCCTCCTGCCCGTGGTTGAGGCCAATTTACTTCTCCCTACCCCCAACTTTGGTTTTGGAGACAGGGTTTCACTGTGTAGACCTGGGTGTCCTAAACTCACTCTGTAAACCAGGCTGGCCTTGAACTCACAGAGTTCTGTCTGCCTCTGCCTCCACTGTGCTGGAATTAAAGGCATGTAGCACCACTGCTCAGCTTTTTCTTTCTTTCTTTTTTTAATGCTCAATAATGATCGGAGAAGACAAAACAATTAGGCAATTCTAATACTGAAGACCTAATATCAACCATGAATCCAACATAATGTATCCGTTTTCTTCTTTCTTTCTTTTTTTCATTTTTTGTTTTGTTTTTGAGACAGGGTCTCTCTATGTAGCCTGGCTGTCCTGAAACTCACTATGTAAACCAGGCTGGCCTCGAACTCACAGAGATCTATATTCCTCTGCTTCCCAAGTGCTGGGATTAAAGGTATGCATCCCTTATGCTCAGCATCAAGAACTTACCTGTTGAGCCCACTCTGGCTTCTCTATCATTTTTCTGTGTACCAACACTTTTCTCAATACTTCTCAGTAAAACACATCATAGAGTTTATTATGAAAATATTTCTGTCAATCCTACAATTAAGCACAAACAGCTTTGTTTGTTTTGTTGCGACAGATGGTCTTGAACTCAGGATCCTCTTTCCTCACCTCTCAGGGGTTGGGATTACAGGCACGTACCACCACACACACCTGGCTAAAAGAGCAAACATTTAGAACGAAGATCTAAAGAAAGTTTGTATCATAGGATCGTCTCTCTATCCCATTATTGACACTGGAACATTTTTAGTTCCAAGGGTTGACAGAAATTACTATTTATTAAGAAAACACCTTTATACCAGAAATTAGACAAATATGTATGAATTGCCATGTGCCAGCACCTAGAAGAATAGTGGTCACTAAGAAAGTCTCATGGAGAATCTGTGATTCAGCCTCATGTTACTGAAAAGAAAAGGTGTTGGGCTAAATGTGTTTATTATCAGCCCTATAATTATGGTGGTATTACTTAACCTGCTACCATGATCAAATAAAGGCAGAGACACCTGTTATATTTTTAATTGCCTTATTTCCCCTAGGGCTGGGCAAATAAGTCCACCTACTACGCTGTCTCCTATCTCCTAGCCCCCATCCCATTTCATCTGCTTTAATTATTCCTAATTGGACTACCTTCCATCCATAATTCCATAAATATTTGCTTATTCTTCATCTTGATAACTCCTTTCCACGCCATTCTTGGAGTCCTTCCTCTGGCCCACAAGGTTCCTTTTCCACATAACCCATCATGGCTTCCTCCTTCCTCCTCTCTTCCTGTCTGTCTCCTCTCCAAGACCCTGTCCGTCCACCCACCCCCAGCCCTCCATCCTTAGCTCCGCCCACCTCACCTTTGCCTTGCCCAGGTGCCAGCTTTTTGTTGGTCAAAATGGAGTAATTTCTTAGGCAAGGTTTACACAAGGGTAGCCTTACATGAGAATATGCTCATCCAGGGACCAGATTTTGGGGACCAGTATTTAGCATTAAAATACATAGCACCAGACCAACCCCCAACAGTCTCATTTCAAGGGAACCATTCATGGAGGCTGCATTGGTGCAAATCATGCAGAGGAGAAGCGCAGGGAGATCAACACCTTTGTGTTTATTTGGACCTCCCTGGAGGCTTCGTGGAGCCCAGCGCTCTCCTTACCGGAAGAACATTCCTCTTGTGAACAGTGCTTCCTTCGGGATTTTAACAGAAAAGGGGGTCTTGACACCTGCTTTATTTCTGCTGCATTCTCTTCTCTGGATGGAGGGCGTCCTCTGCTTCCTGGGTTACAGGAATCAGTGCGATAGCCTCACCACCATTCGGCTCAGCTTGGATTGTTAGTACTTTGCATTTCCTCATACACTTACTGATGATTGCTGTCTTGCTCACCTACAAATGCTCTCCAGAATTCTACCCTCCAGGTTCCTAGTAACCCAAGTTCCTGAGGCAGCCTACTCAAACACCAGGCATGATTTTCACAAAGGAAAGAGACACACACACACACACACACACACACACACACGTATCCGCCCGGCTATAAGCCATCAAAGGAACACAAATTTTAAAGATTTATTTTACATTTTGTTTTGTTTTGTTTTGTTTTGTTTTGTTTTACAAGACAGGGTTTTTCTGTGTAGCCCAGGCTGTCCTGGAACTCACTCTGTAGACAAGTCTAGCCTCCAACTCAGAGGTCAGCCTGCCTCTGCCTCCCAAGCGCTGGTATTAAAAGCCTGTTCCACCACCTCCCAGCTTATTTTACTTTCAATGTTGCGTGTGTGTACATGTCTGTCTGTGTGTGTGTGTGTGGGGGGTGCACGTGAATGCAGGAAGGCAGAGATGTCAGATCCTGAGAGCTGGAGTTACAAATGGTTTGGCTAGGAACCAAACCTGGGTCCTCTGGAAGAGTAGTGCATGCTTTTATCTGCTGAGTCACTTCTCCAGGCCCAAATAAACAAAATTTAATATTAAAATGTCATTAGTAAACTATTTACATTAAATTTGATAATACCCACTGAGCCCCGAAATGTAAGGGACTCATGAAAGAGCCCTGTGTCCAAGGGACTATAACAAAACTACGAATGGCTTGTCAGTCTAGGAAGGCCAGAGATTAGGATGACAGACCACGACCTTGCATTACAGCCAGCCACACCCATCAGTATAGGAAGTAGTGCTCCTCTCAGCCAATGATAACAGAGAAAGATTCCCATCCAGAGTAGTGAAAATAACTGTAAATTACGTAGACATTTTTTCACCAACACATGCAGAGAATCTGAATGAAGAAAATAACACATCTTTATAGCTATTCTTAAAAATAACTGAATACAGGAAGAGGTAAAGCATGGCAAAAAAAAAAAAAAATACCAGCTCACTGCTAATTTATGAGTTAAATTCAGTCCTAATAAGAAAATAATTGGTTGCAAATATTTATAGAGCATTTACTCATACCAGTTACCAAGCTCTGGAGATGTGGGATTATCGCCTGTCACAGGCAAGCCGGAGGCAGAAGAGGAAATACACACAAACTATATCCTAGCGGATCATGGAAAGTGCTGAGGGGGAAGATGGTTGAAAAAGAGCAGGCAGGAGACGGGACTCTCCGGTGCCTAGGCTGATGAGAGTCAGCCTCACAGAGGAGGTGTTGCAAAAAGTGGCTTATGACAGACAACAGAAGTGAGAGCAAAGGCTCTAAATGCTGCAACGATCCCAGCCAGCTAAGATAAGAGCAGGGCTGTGGTCAAAAAGGGGAATTCTGGGGAAGATGAGACAGCGTTATTAGGAAGGTCAGTTGTACAAGAACCGTAGGCCACAGGGAGGAGCTCGGAGTTGATTCTAGATTCTTCTGAGAAGCCACTGGACGTTGTGAGCAGGGAAACATCTGAGTCCTATCCTGGCTGCCATGCAGCAAGCAGGAAGTAAGGGAGTAGGCGAGGTGGAGGCGGGAGGCTAGGGACTCTCAAGTCTAGTTGTCCTAGTTGGAGGTGGTGGCAACTGCAGGCTAGGCAGGAGGAAGTGAAATGTCATCAGTGTCAAGGCATACATTGGGAGGAGCCCATGCGGACTTGATGGATGGGGGTGAAAGACAGAGGCTTGAGATAGAGCTTGTGTTTGTTTTGATTTTTATCTAAACAGCAGGGAGATGATGTTGCCACTTACTGAGAGAATGAAGGAGGTTTTAAGAAGAATTCAAGTTTTTGAGACAGCCTGTGTCCCAGGCTGGCTGGAACTTCCTATGTAGCTGAAAATGACCTCAAACATTTGATTTTCCTGCCACCATCTATTCGGTGCTAGGACTGAAGGCATGTACCACCTCACCCGGTTTGTGCTGTGTTTGAGAGCACACCCAGGACTTTGTGCATTCAGTAGACACCCTGCCAAATACATCCCTAGCCCACCACATAGAATTCTTAACAAGATAGGAAACTTTTCAGTCACTAGTGTTGACAAACTTCTGTACATTTGAGAACCAGACACACCATGGGGTAAGGTGGAGTAAAACAGCAGAGAGAGAGTTCTAAACCTATGAAAGCACAATGACAAGAGCAGACTGAGCTGGAGAGATGGCTCAGGGGGTTAAGAGCACTGGCTCTTCTTCCAAAGGACCCAAGTTCAATTCCAGGCACTCAAAGATTTGATGCTCTCTTCAGGTCTCCATAGGCCCCTGTACCAGCATGTACTTATCCATGTACATGAATGTGTAATTAATCAAAGTCTTCTTAAAAAGAAAGAGGAAAAAGGCATCAGACTACCTACGTGGTAAGGAAGTCATTAGTGCTATTACCCAAACAGACCTGGTTTGCTCCCTCTAGGTACCGCAGGAATCTGCTTCCTACCTCCAAGGGCTTAAGTTAGCCAGTGAGCTGTGTGAGCAGAAGGGGAGAGGGAGGGGAGGACACTTAATTGCCGGAAGTTAGCTCTTCCCGGTCACAGCAGCTAGTAATGTTTGTTGTAGTGGTTGTTGGGTCCGGCTGAGTCCTGGGGGCTAGAAAAACCTTCAGAGTGCCCAGTCATCTCACAAGAAACAGGCTGCATGAACACAAAAATAAAGGGTTTTTTGTTTGTTTGTTTGTTTGTTTGTTTGTTTGTTTTTATGACAAGCTACCAAGTATCTAACTTTGCTACTATTGCATGATCTCATGTTCACCTGACCGGAGGAGTCAAGGAAAACAATTTTCCCAGTCACATCATACTGTGAAATGGCTAAAAGACAATCAGGTTGGTGCCCATGTACTTATGTAGGAGACCTTGCTAGAATGTATTATTAAGAAGAAAAAAAAATTGTAAAGTGTAGACAAAGCTACCACGTGTGTTAACTAATACCTCCCATAAAAATAAAGTATATGTTTCTGCAAATATAGGTACACAAAAGCCTAGTGAAATTAATAAGAATGGTTACCTCGGGAGAGGTTTGTTTACAAGAGTTTTTTGCTTTGTTTTGTCTTATTTTGTCTGTGTTTAGGGAGTTTATAACAAAAAGAAAAGAAAAAGGTTGCTAGTCGTGGTGGTACACACCTTTAATCCTAGCACTCAGAAGGCAGAGGCAGGCAGATCTCTGAGGGTTCAAAGCCAGCTTGGTCTATTCAATGAGTTCTAGGACAGCAAGGGCTGCACAGGGAAACAGTCTCAAAGACAAAATCTTAAAAGAGACTGGAACTATGTCAAGAATTCCTATCTGCATACCCTCCTCTTCCAAAAAGGTCATATATAAAAGAAAATTGTAGATGTGTAGGTACATTTTAAGAATGGAAAATTTCACTAAAAACATAAATTATCCTAAATTATAAGTGCCTGTGTTGTGTGGCTATTCTTCTGTTGCTCTGATAAAATGCCATGACAAAGAGCAACTTACAGAAGGAAGAGTTTATTTTGGCTGACAGTTCCAGAGGGTTAAAGCTCACAACAATGGGATCGATCGCATAGCAGGCAGCAGGAGCAGGAAACTGCCTGACCACATCTTTCATCTACACACAGGAAGCTGAGAAAATAAGCAGGAAGCAGGGCAAGGCTATAACCCTCAAAGCCCACCCTCAGTGAGGACTTCCGCAGCAAGGTCGCATCTCCTAAAGGGCCCCTAGCCTCCCCAAACAGCACTGCCCCCTGGAGACTGTAGAAATAACTTTCATTCGCCAGATTGTGGTTGTCTCAGAGGCTTACTGCCTCTGCCTGCTAACCTGAAAGTTTCTACCCTCCATACAATCTAATCTAGGCCTAAGATGTTTTCAGCTTCTGAGATTTACTGCTGAATAATCAACCTTCAGACCTTTCTGAACTTTGGCTGACTGGTTCAACTCAGCTGTTTTGGCTCATGCTCCTCTCCTAGCTGACTGATTCAAACTGGTTTCTCTCAGCTTCTCCTTGAATTGCTCTGCTCGACCTCAAACTACCTCTAGCAATCTGTTCTAATCTTCTGGTTCCTTCTTATTCTTTGGCTTGTCTGTTTTCACCTGTGCCTAGCTTGTTCTCTCTACAACCTGTCTCTGTAAAACTGTCCCAGTAAAACTGCCTCCCCACTCACTCACACTGCTCTCTTAAGTCGCCACTCTTTCCTCTCTGTTCTCGTGTGAGTTAGGCAAATCCTATCTCTGACTCATTCTGTCAAATCTTTCTCCGATTTGTCACTTTTTCTGCCCCTCAATTAGAAATCACTTTAAACACCAGTGTTTCCTTACACAAACTAACTTTGCCTTCACTGTTAGGGATTAAGGATGTGTACTAACGGCATATCTGCATTCCAGCCAGATTGCACAGGCATGGGAGATCTTTGGATGTGATCAGAGCAGCCTTGTTGCTAGATTAAAATTCCTCTACAGGAAACCAACTATCCAACTACATAAGCCTATGGGGGACATTTCTTATCTAAACTGCAGAGTGTGTGTGAAAATATATCTCAGTCAGGAAAAAAAAAAAGAAACAGAACATTACTGATGCCACCACCAACCTCTACGTGCCCTTCCATGCTGGCATCCCTCCCATTCTCCCAGATACCTCACCACTAGCCTGAAGCCGCTGTTTAACATTCCTTCCCTAAAGTTTTCGTTTTTCTTTTTCTCCCTTCTCCTTGGTTTTTGTTTGTTTTGTTTGGTTTTTTAGATAGTCCCTCTATTATGTAGCTATGGCTGTCATGAAACTCAGTATGTAGCCCAGGCTGGCTTCAAACTCACAGAGATCCACCTGTCTCTGTCTCCCAAGTGCTGGCACTAAACATGCCCAGATAGTTAAAACAAGTCCTTAAATAATATATTACTTATTTTCATTGTTTTTTAAAAATTTATATAAATATTATGCTAGTTAGTTTTTGTCAACTTCTCACAAACTAGAGTCACCTGGGGAGAGGGAACCTCAACTGAGGAATTTCCTCTGTCAGGCTGGCCTGTGGGGATGTCTGGGGGGGTGTTTTCTTAGTTACTAATTGGGGTAGGAAGGCCCAACACACTGTGGGTCATGCCACCCATGGGCAAGCATTCCAAGGCTGTATAAAAAAGGTAGTGGAGCAAGCCAGTAAGAAGTATCCTCCATGGTCTCTGCTTCAGTTCTTGCCTCCAAGAGCCTGCCTTGAACGCCTTCCCTGGCTTTCCTTAATGATGGACTACAAAGTGAAATAACCCCCCCCCAACTTGCTATTGATCAATGTTTTATCACAACAGCAGAAAATCAAAGTAGGACAAACACATACACCTGCAATTCCTTTTTCAATTCAAACTTGCAAATCAAGTATACCTACAACCTGAGCAACTGGGAGGCTGAAGTAAGTATTTACTGTAGTTGCTGAGAGAACTTAAGGTTACCTGAGCTACATAGCAGCACCTTGCCTCATAACAGCAAAACAGGGCTGCATTTTGAGTAAACCTAATATTGCACACAGACTTTGTTTCTTCATCTTTACTTTCGACTATTACTTCGGAATATATTCATATTGTTAATGAATATTCAAGAACCTTTTCAGGTTCTTTCTATTATGAATAATGATGTTATGAATACTCTTGTTTATACCTTAATAAACATTGTCAAGTTTATCCGCCATGTAAATATACCCGAGAGTGTAGACTGGGAGACAGGGTTAAATGTATTCAGTTTTCTTTGCTGTTTGATTAATGTTACCTGCCTGACTTACTTTCAACTTTCAATGTCTTTTCGTTAGATGTGTCTTTTGTCAAAAGTGTGAATTGGAACCATTTTTTGAAATGCACTTTGATAGTCTTTGTTACATTTGAGGACATTTTTTGTTTTGTTTTAAAAGTAACTGTGGTTTGTGGCATATGTTTATCAGTTTATATCTTTGCTTGACTTCTTTATCTACTTATTTCAGAGTTTTAACCTTAATTTTTCCTAGGCATTACAATTTTCTTCTTTTTCTAAAACTTCAGCCAGTTTGGAGATTGAATAATTTAATTCTAGTTTTTTGTTTGTTTGTTTTTGTTTTTGTTTTGTTTTGTTTTGTTTTTTGAGACAGGGTTTCTCTGTGTAGCCCTGGCTGTCCTGGAACTCATTCTGTAGACTAGGCTGGCCTTTGCCTGCCTTTGCCTCCCAAGTGCTAGGATTAAAGGCAAGTGTCACCACTAATACCCGGCTAATTTTAGTTTTTAAGTATTTACTGTAGTTGTTGAGTGGTGATGGTGCACCCCTTTGATCCCAGTACTTAGGAGGCAGAGGCTGGTGGATCTATGTGAGCTCGAGGCCAGCCTGGTCTACAAAGTGAGTCTAAGCCAGATCAAGTTCTAACACAGTCAGGGCTACACAGAGAAACCCTATCTCAAAAAATAAACAAATAAACAAGCCAGAGAAAGAAAGGAAGAAAGAAAGAAAGAAAGAAAGAAAGAAAGAAAGAAAGAAAGAAAGAAAGAAAGAAA
>NW_026596256.1:16959235-16964184 GCF_907164565.1 Psammomys obesus | reverse complement strand
AAAGAAAGAAAGAAAGAAAGAAAGAAAGAAAGAAAGAAAGAAAGAAAAATATTTTTTTCACTGTAGTAGACAGAACTCCAAGTAGCCCCTAAAATTATCTTCTTGGCTGGCAAGACAGTTCAGTGGGTAAAGATTCTTGCTGCCAAGCCTGATGATTTGAGCTTGATCCCTGGGAATCCACACGGTTGAAGGAGAGTACTTATTCCAGTAGGTTATCCTGACCCCCACATGCCCATGTAAATTAGAAAAGCAAATAAGTAAAATGATGTTTCTCTCGTCAGATTGCTGACTGACTCATTTCTTGGCAGAGGCCATGCACAGGAAGGAGCCACTGGACTGGAGACCCAGAATGGCCCCGCCCTGTCTCTGGCTCCTGTGAGGCTGAGTCACCTAACATCTTTATCAGGTCCACGCCCATGAAGTGTGGCTGTGGCATTTTTAAGTTTAGCTGCCCGGGAAGGGCATTTTCTCAAGTGCCTATAGAATGTGATGGAGGTTCTAAGTCCTGAATGTCAAGAGGTTCAACATTATTTGGCTTCCTCTGCAGATTTTATAGTTCAGGTTCATACAGTTCATCTTACTTAACATTGCTTTGGGTCCCATTGAGTCCTTAAGAGCAGGCAGATACTTGTTTGAATCCAGTCACAGAAACACACAGGATTTCATTACACTCGACTCGATGTTTTTGGCTGACTTGGTTACAGGTCTCCCAAAACACATGGCTGTCTTGGGAATGTCCTTTCCTTTTTTAGACGTCATTACAGATGTCTTCATGAATGTCCTGAGAATCTCCAAAAGAAGACAAACACAGCAACAATACAAATGCAAAGGCTCAAAAATCTCGAAATTAGCAGCTCATAAAATTATATACATCACTCTGGCTGGGAAAATGGCTCGGTTGTTAAGAGCACTGGCTGCTCTTCCAAAGGACAAAGGTTCAATTCCCAGCACTTACATGGCAACTCATAGCCATCTGTAACTCCAGACCCAGGGAACCCAGCACCCTCTGCTGGCCTCCTCAGGCATGAGGCTCCGGGTGTGACTATGTTTGTGAAGGGTTGTCTTGATTGATAATTGACGTCAGAGGGAACAGTCCACTGTGCAAGGCATTATTCCTTAAGCAGAAGTTCTGGGCCAGCTAAGCACAAGCCAAAGAAAAGCCAGGGAGTGAGCCAGCAAGCAGCACTCCTCCATGGCTCCTGCCCTGACAAGAGGGACTTCCACCTGTAAGTGTAAGCCGAACAAGCCCTTCTCTTCCCTTCATTGCTTTTGGCCAGGGTGTTTTTGTCACAGAATGAAACTAAAATAATCCAAATGCTACAACAGCAACACAACAAACCAACTTTCCTGGCAGTCTCCTTGCCTGTGTGTGTGTGTGGCAGAATGGTAACTAGGGTTGTTCAGTTCCCTGGTGATGTCTGCAATATTCTGTGAGTGTGTCATACTGAGGACACTGTGAGGGGCAACGAGCCTACTCCAGTGACAGGCCAGAGGAGGGGCCCTGCATGCAAGAGAGTTTATTTCCACGCGGTAGGAAGCCCCCCTGCCTAGGCTAGGGTGAGCTTGCCATTTAACTTTTGTTTCCCAGGAGTGATCACAGCAAGGCTTGTGCCAGGAAGCAGGCAACCAGGCAGAGAACTTTTGGAAGAATGAGAGTTTTCGGAGGAGCAGTGAACCACATCGCACGAAGAAGCGGAGAAGCTTGTCTGCGCTGTGTGGACTGTTTGTAACCTCAGGACATGAAGTCCCAGCAGTCCCACGGCTCAGATGGGCTCCCTACCGTTCCCAGTTCCCAGAGTGCTCAAAGAGGAACAATTCTAGGCTGCCCGGATGGAAACGGCAGTGGAGACACACGGTACCTCGTGTGGCACACTGGATCTGAGTGAACCGTCCTTTCCTTTTTATCCAGACTGTGGCCTCAGGTCACAGGCTCAAATTCGCGGTGGGCCTCCTCGTCTCTGTTAAACATTGCTGGAAACTTCCTCCGCAGAAGCACCCGGAGGTGGATGGTTCCAGCCTGATTCCGCATTACCCTTGGCAAGCAAGATTAATCATTACACAACTCACAGCCCCAAACAGTAGCCCCTTGTCTGCAGCATGGGAGGCGAGACCTCTCCAGAAACCGCCCCTGCAGACACCTTGATCTGGCTTCAGAGCATGAGAAAATTCACTTCTGTCATTTAAGCCACCCAATCTGTGGCATACTGTTCTCACAAACCCAGCAGACTATTACCAGAAGGGAAATTCATATATTCTCCTGAAATAAGATGTTCATGGCATTAATTTTTGCTCTTTAAAATGTATTTTATTAAATTCATTTGTGTGTGACAGTGTATGTGTGTGAGTGTATGTATATGTGTGTGTGTGTTTGAGTATGTGTGTATGTGTGTGTGAGTGTGTGCAAATGTCTGTGTCTCTGTGTGAGTGAATGTGTGTGTGTTTGAGCGTACTTGTGTTACGACACATGTGTAGAAGTCAGAAGAAAGCTTGTAGGAGTCAGTTTTCTCCTTCCAGCCATTTATGGGTTCTGGGGACCAAACTCAGTCAGGCTTGGCAGTGCATTTACCCCTTGAGGTACCTTGCTGGCCCCTAATTTTAGCTCTTGATCCTCAATAACCTAATCTTTGAGTCTTTTGTCTTGTCGGGCAGGAATTATACAGAGCGGTTTTGAAACTTGTAAGGGTTGACTTGGTTTTCCTGTTGCTTGTTTGTTCTGCAAAGTTGTGGAAACAGCCACCCTCCGAACCAAGACTTGCGGGAGGTCACAGCACGAGAGTGCGCTGCAGAAGAGAAGAGAAAACACAAACAAAGCCCCGCTTTTTCTCGGCTGAAGAGGCAGTGGAGTTGGACAGCAGCCCCCCTTCTCTTCCAAGCTCACAGCTAACGCAGAGGCCGGCAGTCAGCCTCTGGCTCCCTCTCCCTGTTTTTGCTACAAATATTCCAGAAGAGATCAGGAACAGACAGTCTGAGGACCTCCAGTGCCATCTGCCCTGGTCTGGCCAAGGCCAGAAGACGGACACCGTGGTCTTGCCTCCTCGAGGCTCTGGGCAATGATGTAGGGAAACTGCCTGGCCCCTGCTTCGGGAGGACCCATTATTCAACCTCCAAGAAATTGTACTGCCAGCTTTACAACTTTAACAATGCTGTTACTAAAAAACGAGAGGACAGCTGAGTGAGAAGGCTCAGCTGGCCAAGTGCTTGCCATACAAACCTGGTGACCTCAGTTTGATCCCCAGACCCACATGGAGATGGAAGGAGAGAACCAACTTCACAAAGTTGCCCTGTGATCTCCACAGTGCACAGTGGCACGTGCAAAAATAATAATAATATTTAAATAGAGGATGGAACGATGGCTCTGTGGTTAAGAGCGCCTGTTGCTCTTCCGGAGGACCTGCGTTCAGCTCTGAGCCCTCACCTGGTGGTTCACATACTTTTGCTACTACAGTGTCAGGGGATCTCACACCCTCTTCTGGTTTCCCTAGACAATAGGCATACAAGTAGCGCACAGACATACCTACAGGCAATGCATAAAATAATAAAAATAAATTTAAGTTAAAAAGAAATAAAATCAAAATGATGGGAATAAGAACAAAAAATATTCAAAACTCAGAGGGTGGAAAGGAGGAATGATAAGCAATATGGTGAATGTGGTTAAATCTTACCAAATTTACTAAGTAAAATCATGGCAGTAGTGTTTGTTTTGTGGGTTAGAACATCAAACTAGCTATAACTAAATCAGTGGTTCTCAACCTTCCTAAAGCTGTGACCCTTTAATATAATTCTTCATGGTGTGGTGACCCCCAACCATAGAATTATTTTCATTGCTACTTCATAACCGCAATTTTGCTACTGTTATGAATCACAATATAAATGTGTTTTCCCATGGTCTCAGGTGACCCTTGTGAAAGGGTCATCAAAGGGGTCATGAGAACCACTGTTCTAGACAGTAAAGCATTGAGAGCTAACATGGGTTCTAAGATCCTTGAAATTTTCTACAAGTGAAAGCAATGATTTTCAAACATTAAAGATAGTAAATGCTGCTATGGCTGCAAAGCAAGGTACAAATAAGGTACGTTGTGTATCTCAGTTTCCCTGAATTGGGCGGAAGTCCACAAGCAGCTCAAATGAATCCTCTGCCCAGAGTCTCCAGCACAGTAGTTGGGTTTTGGCCTGGCTGTGATTCTCTCTGATCATGTTTGTGTCCTTGGCAGAATTTAGTTTCTTGTGGTCACAGGCAGGAGCTTCAGCACATGCGGAAGAAGCTATGAGGTTGCCCCTCTTCACAGACAGCTTACAAGGGCTCCACCTTTTCTTAGGCCAGCAGGAGAATCTCCTCTGAATTTCCCTCTTCAGAATGTCCCAGTTCCTCTTGGAAGTTACCTGATTAAAACAGGTCCATTCAGATAATTGGCTTTTGATTAGCTCAAAGCTACCAAATGTCAGAATGTGGGACTTTAGATCTTCAAAACTCCCCAGGCCTTTGTCATATAATTTAGTTATGATATGGTATCTATCATAGTCCCAGGCCCACCCGCACCCATGAGGGGATAGGAAGAAATTATAATCCATGGAGAAATAATTTTATTACATTACAAATTTGTGCATGTGTGCGTGTGTGTGCATGCCCGTGAACACACATGAGTGCAAGGTGCCAGATGTCCCTGGGGCTGGAGTTACAGGTGATTGTGACCCACTTGACATGGGTGCTGAGAATCCAACTGGGGTTGTCTTCGAGACCAGTACATGTTCCTGACCTCTCCTGCCCTGATAAAACAAACATTTTAAAATCCATCCACTGTGGCCTCACCACTGCAACTTAGTAAGTAGGAGGCTGATACAGGAGGACAGCTCAGAGTTCTAGGCTAGCCAGAGCTACATAGCGATAGATGATGGATGAATAGAAGATAGATAGATAGATAGATAGATAGATAGATAGATAGATAGATAGA
>NW_026596256.1:16951643-16959225 GCF_907164565.1 Psammomys obesus | reverse complement strand
AGATAGATAGATAGATAGATAGATAGATAGATAGATAGATAGATAGATATAAATAGAGGGATAGCTGCATGGTAGACAGATGGATGAATAGATAGATAAATAGATAGATATGTAGGTAGATGATAGAGGGATGGAAGATAGATGACAGAGAGATATATGGATGGATGGGTGAATAGATAGAGAAAGAGAGAGGGATGGCTACATGGTAGATAGATGGATAGATAATACATTTAAAGAACAGTTCAGAACAAACCTGCCTCAAAGGAGGCTGCCATTTTTGATGCATAAAATAACTACCTGTCTCCTGAAGTTTCTAAATTATATTTCAGAGAAATTAATAAATGTCCCATCTGTGAAATTACCTTAGATTAATCAAGATATTTATTCTAATTTTACGTAATAAAGCACACTCATGCTTCTATTACTGGAGTTTTATGTTTCTGACTATAAACGGTTGTAGGTGAGTGGCATGACACAGCCTCTTGAGCAAATTCTGCTACTGTTCCATTTCCTTTGTAGCTGTTCTGAATGCTTATCAAATTATCAAATAAGACCTGACAGAAGATTCTACAGAAAGTTGGCATTTCACACCAGGTGCCGGAGAGTCTGTTCTACAACTCCAAACTCAGAGCATTAAGACATCAAATATGGAATTATAAAGTCCAATTTATTAGCCACATAGCAAAGATTTACTGCCTCCTTTTAGCCGCGTTGTCATTCATCCAAACCAAAGGAAAATTTGACTTAGTCATCAGGAAGGCTAAAACACAGAAGCTGCTTTTGCCAGGAGTGAAGAGGAAAATAAATCATACTGACTTGACACCAGGAACCTGCGTTGCTATGGGTCTGCCTTGAAGTCAGGTGCAGAGCATCAGTTTATGGGGAGAGAAGCAACCGCTCCCCCAGGCTCCTTACCCCAGTCAAGTTCATTAAAAAGATCAAGCCGAGGTGGAAGCAAGGCAGCCTGCTGAACTTGCTACAACGTTGCATGTCCCAGTTTAAAACATTTAATTTATTATCAGTGTGATGTGATGCGTGTGTAAGTGTAGGCGTGCGTACGCCGTGGTGCTCATGTGAAGCGATTCATCCTGTGGCTACAGGGTCGGTACAGGGGAAAATGGAATCAGCGCATATGTTAAACATTATATCAATTAGGGTTGATAGAAGCAAGCAGGGTTTCCTGGCCTAATAACCCAAGATTGCTTCAAGTCCCCCTCGACTGCGTCCACACTAAGTCACCGCCACCCACTAACCTAACACCTCCGTCCTGTTCTGTTCTGCAAATGTCGGCCTCTGTGTCGCTGGCCACTCGGAGAATTAGCTGGATAGCAATTATAAAAGGCTTTTCTAATTAGAAAGCCTATTGTACTTATTAGTTTGTGTGCTACATAATGACTTAAAAGAAGGTTTTAGTAAAAAAAAAAAAAAAAACAACCAAAAACCACTTTGGAATCCATGTGAGGATAAGACTCAGAAGAAAGCTTTTGTTCAATGGAGCAGTTGGGCACTGAGAAGGGAAAGTCTCTTTGCATCCTACTCTAGAAAGAACATGGGAAAGAGCAAAGTAGGCAGACAATAGTTATGCCCTAGCTAATGATAATGATCATCTCCCCTTGCACTGGTCATATGCGTATATATGCTAATAAGATGTTTTCCACTAATAGCTTAGACCCTAAAAATAGAGCTCTCCATAGAAGCCAAAATAACTGAATTAGAATGTTTTAATTATTTGAAAGATCAACTCAGTTCCCTACAGGATTTTTACAATTTAGCCACACCCAAATGTAATAACAGGATTTGCTGAATTACCTCAGATGAGATTCAGTTGTCGTGGCAAGAGGAAAACCAGTATGAGAACCACAGAGAGCTCTACAGAGGAGGTTACGGTGGACAGAATTAGACTCTGGGTTCAGATGGACCCTGCTTGGGAAACTAGGCCTTCTCCTCGATGACCCTGTGGCTTTTAGCAAATTATTTAACCCTTGAGTTTTAGTTTCTTTGTCCATAAACAAGATAATCTATCTCTCTAAATATCCTCAGGGCCCCTTAATATAATGTTCTTTTAACATCTTTGAGTAAAACTTAAATCTAATACATTACTGCTGTTTTGTTTTGTTTTGTTTTGTTTTGTTTTTCGAGACAGGGTTTCTTGTGTAGCCTTGGCTGTACTGGACTCCCTTTGTAGACCAGGCTGGTCTGAACTTGAAGAAATTCACCTGCCTCTGATCCGTGAGTGCTGGGATTACAGGCGTGCACCACTGAGCCTAGCTATATTACTGCTTTAAGAAAAAATACTCTGATGAGCTTTTGAACATTTTTCTTGTAGATTCATGCTTTACATTTTTGTATTGACAGAGGACCTATGGGAGTTCTCTGATGTGGGGGATACTCAAAACAGACATTTCGAATGAGTAAATTATTCACAACATTTTTTTTTAGTTGACAAAATTAGATTGTACTTTCTGTTTGACATCATAATTAAAAATCACTTAAGTTTATGAGTGGAAACTAAAGATTATGTTTTGTACTTATATAGTGATGATGTAAATTTTCATGTTCCCTTTTCTATTTACATTCAGTGTTGGCTTATGTTTCTAGAAAGACATGTATTCTGGGAGAAACTAGAAAATAAGGTAACCATAAAATGTTGGGTTAGTCATAAAATAAATGAAAGTAAAAATTATATTTCTAATCAGAGAGGTTATACCTACCAACTTCCATCCTAATAGTTACTTAGTAACTATTCCAATTGTCACAACACTGCACAGCTAGTGAAATTCAAATGCAGCAGCATGAGAAAATTATAGTCTAATGACTCACTAGCAAATATGCATTTTATATAATGTTATAAAAAAGTTTGCACAGATGAGACAAAAAGAAAATATACAAATGACAAATATGCATTATATTAAATTCTCTAAGAATTAACAAAAATATTATATTAAAAAAACAGAAAGAAAACAACAAGAAAGAAAAAATAATGATAGTAGCTGTGTTGGGATGCATGCTGGTTAATTCTCATTGTCGACTTCACAGGATCCAGGAGACAGGCCTTTGGGCATGCCTGTAGAGGATTATCTCCATTAAGTTAATAGAGATGGGAAGACCCGCCCACTGTGGGTGACATCATTTCCTGGAATCCTGGATCAAACAAAAAGGACAAAGTGAACTAAGCACGAGCATTCATTGCTCTCTTCTTCTGACTGCAGATGTAATATGACCAGCTCTTTCAAGATCCTGCCACCTTGACCTCTCTGCCATGATTTTCAGTGAGCCAAAATAAACACTTTCTCCCTTAAGTTGCTTTTGTCAGGGTGTTTTATCATTGCAGTGGAAAAAAAAATAACTGAAACATGGTAGGAGACAATATAAGTGTTTTTTCCACTAGTTATATTTTCTCCCTTCCTTCCTTTCTTCCTTTCTCTTTTTCATTTTTTGGCTTTTTTTTTTTTTTTTTTGAGACAGGGTTTTTCTGTGTGTTCTTGGCTGTCCTGGACTTACTTTGTAGACCAGGCTGGCCTCGAAATCACAGAGATCCCCGTGCCTTTACCTTCCTGAGTGCTGGGATTAGAGGCATTCACCACCGTGTCCAGCTGTCATGTTCTTTCTTGACAGAGAAGTTTGTGAGTAAAGTAAAATGAGTTCTACAAAAGAACATTGTGCTGGTTTGTTTTAATTGTCAAACTGACACAGCGGGAATCACCTCAGAAAAGAGTCTTAACCAGGAATTATCCAGATCAGGTTGGGTTATGGGTATTCCTATGGAAGAAGGCAGCATTGTTGATTGATGTAGCAAGTCCTATTCCATCGTTGGCTTCACCATTCCCTAGGCAGGGATCATGAACAGTACAAAAAAAGAGAAAGTTAGCTAAGAGCAAGCAAGCAAACAAAGACGCATATTTTCCTTCTTTGCTCTTGATTATGGATGTGATGTGACTGGAGTCCTTGCCTTGACCTGCACAAAATGATGAACTGTTACTTGTAACTGTAAATCAAATAACCCCTCCTCCCATGCTACTTCTTTTTCAGGAAGTTTTTTTCCCAGCAACAGAAATAAACCTGGGTCAAAAGCATCCTGAGTGTTTATTATGCATGCAGTCCTTGATCTTTTGAAAACTACTTTACATTTTGATAGTTTACGACACCATGTAGTTTGACCTCCTAACATAGATTTAAAAACTTAACAGGTTATGGCTGGGGGCCGTAGCACCTACCAGTAATCCCAGCACTTGGGGAGGTAGAGGCAGGTGGATCTCTGTGAGTTCGAAGCCAGCCTGGCATACAAAGCAAGTCTAGGACAGCAAAGTCTACCAAAGAAACCCTGTCTCAAAAACAAACAAACAAACAAACAACAACAACAAAATAAAATAAAAACAAAAAACAAAAACAAACAGTTCACAACTTTTCAAGACCTGATGGGTTAGCACCTGTAAGTTTGGAACTCCTGGTCCCAAACTACCTGAAGAACAAAGCCACCCACAGTTGCCTTGGCAGAAGTATTTCCAGTGCCATGGGGTCAGCAACAAAAGCGGCAGCTTCTGCACTGTAACAAAGGCAGCTTGCTTCTGGGTTGCTGCTGGCTTCAGCTAGAACCTTGCCCAACCAACCTTTCCAATGATCACCTGAGTTTTCTCACCTCCATTGAGTCCTCACGCATTTAACAGCTGGTGTTGAGTGTTAGTCTACAGATGCTGAATGGACTACCAGCAGTGGAGCCTGAGTGAGGAAAGGTGGATCAGGTGAACCCAGAAGTTTCTGGATTCACTGATATTGAGACCATAAAGCATCTTATCTTCAAAAGGACAGTGTGATAGAATAAAAGAATTCTGGTTGAATAAATGACAGGAAAGTCACTTTATAGACAAAGCATTTCAGCTCTCTTTTCTGCTGAAGCCACCATGCTGGCCTCACATTCCAGAGAATAAAGCTATAACTTGTTAGAGTACAGGTCAACTCGGGTCCTAGAGAGAGGCAAAGATCCTCACTGGTCCAAATAAACATGTCAGGCAAACAAGAAGCAAGCCTCTAGTAATGTTTACAGGAGCAATGAGATTGAGGTTAGTTTGCTATGTCTTGGTCCAACACAGTCTGACCAACATAGGTAGAATCTAAAAGTTGGAGTGTTAGGATTGGAGAAATGTGTCAGAAGTTAAAAGCTCACTCTGCTCTTCCAGAGGACCTGAGTTAAGAGTCCAGCACCTACATTGCATGGCTGACAGCCACCTGGGACTCCAGCTCTGTCAGCTCAGACCCCCTCTTCTGACCTTTGAGAGCACCTGCATTCTGTATTCATGTACACACACACAATTAAGAACAAAATACACCTTCAAACAACAGAAAGTTCAGGCAGGTGGTACAGCCAACAACCCCAGCCCTTGGGAGGTAGGAGGGTCAGCAGTTTAAGGTCCTCCTATCTACAAAGCAAGTTGGAGGCCACATGAACATGTCTCAAAACAAAACAAAACAAAACAAAACAAAACAAAACAAAAAAGTTAAGCGTTTCAGCTCTCCCACTTGAAAAAACAGTTCAGGTTGAGGTCACTCCTCAACCAAGGAATGCAATTAGAAAGGAAAACATTTTTATTATTAGTTGTGTAGTTGTTTGTCTTCAAAACAAACAAGCAAACAAAAAAGGTGTGAAAAAATTGACAGCAGAATTTGTTGAAACTGGGTCTGGAGAGAGGGCTCAGTGGATGAAGGTCCGGGCTGCCAAGCCTGATGACCCAAGTTCATCTCCAGCATTCAGGTAGAAGTTTTCCTTTGGCTTCATTGTGTACGCCATAGCATGCAACCCCTTCCCTGCCACCCACAAACACATAAATAACAAAGAAATAAAAATAATTACAGAAAAGAATGAATCAAAATTGCTTCTGGAGCTATGAATGCAACCCTCATTTGAAGAGTCATCAGTGTCTGCTTGCTTCACAGCCCTTTTCCTTCTAAAATGCCTGCTTTGGTCTGTACAGTATCAGTTTTTTCTGCTCTTTATTTCTTAATGTGTGAAATCCTTTCACCTGCAAGAGCTACTGACAAGGTTATTCTCCGTTTGTCCGTTATAATTCACACCATGCTGTCTGCAGAGACTGGCCCAGACTACTAGGCCAACAATGGTAGACGGAGCCATCATCAGAGTCCCACACTTTGGACAACCTCGAGGCTCAGATGCTCCAATAAGTGATCAGAACGCAGCCGAAGAGCACGCGGGTTTCCAGGAGTTCATCCTCCGGCTCAGGGTCAGCAGGGCGGAGTTCAGAGCTTTCACACTCCAACAGCAACGGTCTTGTTCTGGGATTGCTGGTGTCCACCAAGACACAGAGACAGAACAACTGTGCCTTAACCGAGTTAGTGCTCTCACTGCTGTTTAAAAACACCTGGTGGAAGCGACCTGGGAAAAGAAGGGTTTGTTTTGGCTCACAGTTTAAGAAAAGGCAGAGTCCACCGTGAGGGGGAAGGCACAGAGGGTGCAGCTTTAGGGAGTTGGTCAAGCTGCACCTGCCGTCGGGAAGCAGAGCCAGGCTGTGAAATGTGAAAGTGTTCTCAGTGGCCCACTTCCGCTGGACTCCACCTCCTAACAGAGCTCTCTAACAGCACCGCCAGCTGGGCACCACCTTTTCAAACACAGGAGACCAGCGGGGACATTTGCATGTGAAACAAAACAGCTGCAAGGAGTTCGTAAAACAGCCGGGTTTGTTTGCTCAGAACATTCAACAAGAGAAAATAGGAATAAAGCATGAGAGAGCACTTTTGCATATAAAGATCTTCCAAGTACTGTAATCAAAGCCTGGCAGTGGCGACACACACACCTTTAATTCCAGCACTTGGGAGGCAGAGGCAGGCGGATCTCTGAGTTCCAGGACAGCCAGGGTTTACACAGAGAAACTCTGTCTCCAAAAACCAAAAGAAAAAAAAGGAGAAGTACTGAGTTTGAATGTTGAGAGAATGCCTCTTTCGCCAGACTTGTTAAGAAAGATGAACTTTTCTAAAGGAGATGAGGCTGCTCAAGTGCTTTTCTACATGTATGATTACTATCACATCAGAATGCTCTTGGCTTCTCCTGTTTTTCAGTATGTCATGTCTGTTATTGGTGAGACTGTGATAAGGTCTAGGCCCTTTCATGGACAGTGAACATATGTGTGAATGTGTAGAAACACACACACACTCTCCAAGCAACGTTTTAAAAAATATTTACTTATGTCTATTTTCTGTGTATAAATGTTTGCCTGTGTGTGTGTGCGCCACCTCTGTGCCTAGTGCCTGCTTCGGAAGCAGAAGCCAGACGAGGGTTTAGGATCCCCTGGAACTGGACAAGCAGATGGAGATGAGCTACCGTGTGTATACCGAGAACTGACCCAGGTCCTCTGGGAGAGCACAAGTGCTCTTAACCTCACAGTCTCTCCAGGCTGACCAAGCGACTGTCAATAAAGTATTTCCAGAGGCAGACTCCGAACTCTATGCACCCGGCTATAGACAGAGAAGCACACCATTTATCTCTCCACCAAACTGCCTCAGCCCAGATTCATGAGCAGAGACCACGGTGACAGGACTGGGACGGCCCCCGGACGCTCCATCGATCCATCACTCC
>NW_026596256.1:16944143-16949143 GCF_907164565.1 Psammomys obesus | reverse complement strand
AATCATTGATGCTTACGTCCCCACTCCAAGCTGAAATTGAGAACAAACCAAAAGATAAACGGAAATAAAGCATTACCTTTACAACACATGACCTAAAAACAGCTGTCATCCACACCCTGTTCTTCTACCTGCAGATACGAAGGTAACATAGTTCTGGACACCCACAGCTATTCGGGCTACCATTCAGTCCCAGGCAGAGCATGGGCCACTGCGGACATCCCTGTATAGGCAGAGCTAGACAGAGAGCTGCTCCTTTGATACTTTCCAGCATAGGAATAGGGCCAAGTACACATCTTCAGCGTGCAGAGATGTGGGTAGACTTGGACAGAAAGCAGGAGCAGCATGGTGGCATTTCCCAGCACTGCCTGCTCTGCCATCAGCCTGACATCTTCTGAAAGGGGAGTGTGAGTGAAAAGGTGACAGGGTTCCCAGAAAGGCACAGCGAAGATTTGATCTTTTCCTCCATTGGATATAACCATTAACTAGTGGTATGAATGCTCTCTCTGGGTGACATGATTGAACATCAAACAATCCTAGTCCCACCATCAGAGGCCTTCTCCCCGGAAGCCAGGCCTGACTCTTCCGGGGTGCTGCTGGCTGGCATTTATTAGAGAGTAGACACTAAAGTGGGTCAGAATAATATATTAATTAAATTAATTCTAAAACCTGTACCCCGAACTGGAAATCCTTTCTTCTGTTGTGTTTCCCTGCCTGCTGTCCATTCACACCATCCAGTGGATCTCATCAAACACTGGCGTTGAGATGAAAATAAAAACATAAAAATATGCTAATCGTAAAATACTCGCAACATGCAAAGTTCCAGATTTGAATGCTAACTTAAATGGATTTTCCCGGGAGAAAATTAAAGTTAAAAATTAAATCTGCATGCAGATTAATCCAAACATTTCAGAGGTCAACAATCAAAGTCCAAAACTCTCACTGTCATGTGCTTGGGAGTTGAAAATTCAAATAAATTGAAGTTAACCCAATCGTTATCCTCCTCAGTTTCTTGTTCTGTCCTGGCTGGGCCTGGAGGGTTTGGTTGCGGGTGGAGCTAGGCACTAGCTGGGCGGCCTCAGCCTCCCCTGTCTTCAGTGGCACAGATGGAAGTCTTGAAGCCTCTTCATTTTCTTCTGTTTGAGGATCTTACAGTACACGAAAGATTGTCACAGCCTCGAACCAAACCCACCGCACCTAGGAAACAAGCTGATATCATTATCTAAAGCAGAATGTTTCCAGAGCCCAGGATCTGTGTTGCCCAAGTCACTTGAAATAATTAAACGGTCCTAGAGGGAAGGAGGTCAGTCCAGGAAAGGAGGTTTGGGTTAACCTCTCTGAGGTGCCAGCCAGTTGTGGGACAGTTCTCTAAAGTCTGGTCTCTGCACTTACAATCTGAATCCCTGCCTGTTCTGACATGTGTGTTTGTGTCTGTTGGTCGGAGTGAAGTGGTGATCTATGACACATCTGTGATAATAGGATTTAAGACAGTCTTGTTGCAAAGTTAGAAGCCTGAACTGTCAGCAGGCTACATCATAAGGCTTTGTTTGCTTTCTCCCTGTTTTTTTGATTTATCTGTGATCTCTAATTCCCTTTATTCTTTGAACACCATTCTTCCAGCACCCTGGTGCAGACTGAATTCAAGCCTCATCAATAACCCATGAGCAAACCTTTTCAGGAGCCTGAGCCAGAAAGGGTGTTTCCGTCAGCAACGGCGGGGCAGGAGCCAGGGACACACAGCAGCCTGCGATAGCCCGCTGCAACCCACTGCAGAAGCCTGTGCATTTTTGTTCAGAGAACTCTACTCAGGTGAAATTACAACACTGGAAAATACAGCAACCTGTAGCTCTCCAGGTGCTGTCCATGGAACCCCTTTGACCAATGACTCAGCAACAAGTAAACCGTCTGCTCCATGGCATCATCTACCTCATTATATGATACTACGTTTAGATTTCCTTCTTCTGTGTATATATTTTAGGATGTTTCTACAGCATGAGGTATCCACATGGATTTTCAAAAGCCCTTTGGTGTCAACTGTCCCTCTCCATATTCCCTTCTTTACCCTACCTTCAATATCTCTCTCCCCATTTAATCCTCCTATTTCAGAGTCCCCTTTATATCTATAAAACACTATATTTTATTTCTCCTTCTTCGGAAGATCTCCTCCTTCCTGCCATCTCTTACTAGCTACATAACCTCTGTTGTTACCTGGATTGAAGTACATACAATTAAAGCTTAAAAACTAACATCCAAGACCTGATAAGGGTCAGATAGAAGGGTAGGAGGTCCTACCCTATTAGAGGACTAGGTAGGGGCATAGGTGAAGAAAAGGGAGGGTGGGAGGGACTGGGAGGTAATAAGAGAGGTGGCTGCAGCAGGGATACAGAGTTAATAAATTGTAATAAGTAAATAAATAAATATATAAATAAAATAAAATTAAAAATAACTAATATCCATACACCCCAAAAGACATGCAATGTTTGTCTTTCTGGGTCTGAGTTATTTTACTCAGGATGATTGTTTCTGAAAACTTTATAATTTCATTTTTCTTAACAGCAGAATAATATTCCATTATATAAACATACTACACTTTCATTATTCATCCATCAGTCGATCGACATTAAGGCTATTTCCAATTTCAGGTTTTTATGAATAAAGCCAAAATGAATATGGGTGAGCAAGTGTCTCTGTAAAGATGTAAAGTCTTTTGAGTATATACCGAAGAATAGTATATCTGTGTCTTGTGGCAGGTAAAATTTTGTCTTCTTGAAGTTCCTCCACACTGATTCCATTGTGGCTGAACCAGTTTGTACTCCCACCAGCAATGAATAAGTGTTCCCCTTCCCCTGATTCCTCACCAGCCTGGGCTGTCATTCCGACTCGGGTAATCTGAAATCTCAAAGGAGTTTAATTTCCATGATGGCTAAGAATGTTGAATATTTTAAAAGTGTTTCTCAGCCTTTGGGTTTTTTTTTTTTCATCTTTTGATAATTCTGTTTAGTTCTATATATCATTTTAAATCTGGGTTTTTTGTTTCCCAAGTTCTTTGTTTGCTCTAGATATTAACCCTCTGTCAGATGTATAATTGGTAAAGGTTTTCCCACATTCTTTAGATTGCTGCTTTGCTCGAAGAATGGTGTCTTTTGCTGTACAGTTTTTTTTCTTTTTTTTTTTTTTTAGCTTCATGAGGTCCCACTTATTAGTTGTTATTGTTACCCTCCAAATCTTGATGGGAAGACCATATTACTGAAGACAGCGCTCTGTGATCAAACAGAGAAATTTGCCTGAGACCCAACTAGAACCCTCTGGCCTACAATAGTGACCTTTCTGCAAGAAAGGCAGGCAAAATGGTGGCATAAATATTCTGGGAGTAACCAAACATATTTTTATTGGATTTAAGGTCCACTCCCTGAGATGGAAACCACCAGACACTGCTAACATGATCAAGAACCTGGGACTAGGTAGGTCATTTGCCTTAGGGGAAAACCTTTCTGCTAAAATAACATAGCAATAAAACAACTCCTAATGACAAAGACCAGCGCGTTGCTCAACCCTTATCAGAAAAATTTCTTCTTGGAATGGATGGTAATTACCACAGAGACCCACAACTGGACAACATGCAGTGAGTGAGAGACACTGAAGCGCTCAGTCCTACACGGAAGGCGTTTATTAAACTCGCCCTTTAAGACTCAGGGATCTTTGTGGAAGAAGAGATGAAAATATTGTGAGTGGATGACTCCAAGGAAACAGCATCTTCCAGACACCATACATACAGACCTGCACAGATGCAAGCCAACCTCAATCCCAGCACGGAGAAGGGGAAGTAGCCACAAGGCCCTTTCCTAACCAAGAAGCTCTTTGCAATGAATACCTGCTGGGAGAAGGGAAAATTCGTTTTCTCGAATGGAGTAATGCTAGGTGTGTGGGCCACACTCTAGGACAAACCATATGCTCAGGTGTGGATGGCCGCCCCAGAAGCACTCCATGGTTTTTGTGTGCTTGTTTTGTTTGATATTTGTTTGTTTTGAATTTTTTGAGAGATAGAGAAAGAACATGAAATTAGGTGGGGAGGGAAGTGAAGGGGATCTAAGAGGAGTCAGGGGAGGGGAAAGTATATAATAAAAATATAGTATATGAATAAAAATTTTAAAGCCAATAAATAAATACAAAGAATAGAAACAATGAACTAGAAAATAAAATAACTACACACACACACACACACACACACACACACACACACACGTATCTTGACTTGGCTGCAGAAAAGCATGAAGCAGAGTTGGAGTTTATTTGTAAGGGGTTTTTACATGAATTTGAGTTCAAGATTAGTAGAGAAAGACCCTTGGGGAAAGGCTAAGACACATACAAATGTGAAGTCAAAAGAATCTTGCTAGTGATCTTACCACTGGCTACACGTGTGGCTCTGGGGGTTTCTAAGTTACATCTAAAAAGTTTGCTAAGAAACATTTTTAGATTTTAGTTCTTTAATGTGTATGTTGTTTGGGCTACATATAAGTCTGTATGTCTGTCTGTGTGTGTTTGTGTGTGCATGTGCACACCTGGTTCTCAGGGAGCCTAGAGGAGGGCACAGGATCCCCTGGGACTGCAGTCATAGATGGGTATGAACCACCAAGTGGGTGTCAGGACTTGAACTCAGGTCCTCTCCAAGAACAGCCAGCTGCTCTGCAAGAACAACCAGTGCTCTTAACTACTGAGTCATCTGTCCAGCCCCTATTTTTCTCTTTTCTGATAAATGAGATTATAGATGACTCCAGAGAAACCTTGGACAGGATTCCAATCTGATAAGGTAGAACCATGGCTCTCAGGAGTTTCACGAGGGCTGAGATGTGTCTTTACAGGAAATGAGGTAATACATGAAACGCCTTGAAAACTGCAGGTTTACAGGTCAGGAAGGATAAAGACATGTAGCTCAGGCCTGAGGCACAGTTCACTGACACTTTTACATTCTTTAACAGGATTTTATTATGTTTATTTATTTACAT
>NW_026596256.1:16913898-16944133 GCF_907164565.1 Psammomys obesus | reverse complement strand
TTGTATCACTGGTTCTGATTTTAACCCATTCAGTGGCTGCTGGAACGTTTTCCATGTATCTGGGTATCCGTGTTGTTTCCATTTGGGACTTGTTCAGATTGTTGGTATAACTCTAGCATCATGGGAAGCTTGTTCAAGTGCTCACACTCTGGGCTCTTCAACTGGACGGTGTCACAGGAGCCTCTGTTGGCTCCTGAGTCAGGCTTCTTGTGGATGTGGGGTAAAAGCGATTCCTGTCAGAGATCATAGTTGCTGCTCCTGAACCAATGAGAGACAAAACATCTTCAGCTTTTACAATCCTCCTCTGTTAACAAGTGGGCCTGGAGGGACCCAGCCGCTCCTTCTGCAGTTCTCTGTCCTCACTGGGAGCTCACTAACCTTCCTAGGGATCCTATCTCTCCACTGAGCGCTGCTTCCCTCCACCCAATCACCTTCTCTTTTTCATGTTTTTTCTTCTTTACTTCCTCCGTCCCTCTAGACAAATGGAAATACAACTTTCTTGGTTTCCTAAGAAACCAATTGCCACCCTTGTGGACAAGTCCAGGGTTGCTTGGGATGGTGATGGGAGGGCTGTGAATCTGTCCACCAGCAAGCCGCACGACAGAGCTGTGTCACAGTTTCTTTCTTGGGATCACCATTCTCTGAAGCACAACCGTATTTCAGACAGCTGACATGACCCTGCCTGCCTATAGCCAGCAGCGATAATGTAAACCCAACCTTTTCTTCTGCAAGTCTTTGCTAGCTAGCATTGCTTGGATCATAGCAATAGTTTCTAACTTGTCTTCTTGTCACCATCCCTTAGTCGTCTACGTGTCTGAGAGAGTGCATTTTAAAACAAATTCACATGATTTAGCTTTGGGGGTCCATGTCTGTAATCCCAGCACTTAGGAGGCTGCTGCAGCAGGAGGATGACAGTGGGGTAGCAGTATTTCCTGTCAGAAACCAAACCGGCTTTCCTTTGTTTGACAGGCCTGGGGAAGAATGAACTATGGAACACATCTCTGCTTCAAAAAGGAAAACACAACTTATATAAGGCCAAAGCGCACTGGGAAGAAAATTTAAAAACAGCTCATAGACTACAATAATTATTTTATTATTAATAGTAATTAATAAAAATTAATTATACAGTAGGTATACACCTTTAATCCCCAGCACTCCAGAAGCAGAGGCAGGCAGATCTCTGGGAGTTCAAGGCCAGCCTGGTCTACATAATGAGTTTGAGGACAGCCAGGGCTATATCAATAGACCCTGTTTTGAAAAAAAATTAATTTTTAAAAATAATATATCTGTTAAGGGGCAAGAGCCTTAAATTTATAGAGATCTTTTATAACTCAACAGTAAAAGACAATTTTTATTTCAATTTTTAAGTCAGGCAAATGACTGTGGAAACTTTCTTTAGAGAAGATGTACAAATTGCCTCAGCATAGGAAATGACAGCGTTGATAATCATGGAAGAAAGGCAAGTGTCCTTTTTGTTGTCGTGATAATCATCATGACCAAAACTTCTCCAAACTTGGAGAAGGAAAGACTTTACTTGGCTTGCTGTTAATCACTGAAGGAAGCCAAGGCAGGAACTGAGGCAGAGACCATGGGGAACACTGCTTGTTGGCTTGTTGGCAACAGCCTGCTCAGCTACCTTATATGGTCCAGTCCAGATGCCTTGGGTTGGCACTGCCCACAGTGGGCTGACCCTCCCACATCAGTCATTAATCAAGAAACCACTCCACAGATGTGCCCACAGGCCAAGCTAATGGAGGCAATTCCTCAGCTGAGGGTCCTCTCTCCCAGGTGACTCCAGATTGTGTCAAGTCGATACAAACTAACAGTAAGCTAAAACAACAATGACATGTTCTTTTGTACACATCGGAATGCCTACAAGTCACAAACCCAGAAAATAATGTGTCAAGATGTTGAGATTTTTATCCATTGTTTGTGGGAATATAAAATGATGCAGCCATTTTTGAAAAGAGACTGTTAGTTGCTCAAAAAGTTAAACATACAGTTACCACATAATCTATTAATTACTCCCTCCTTATGGAGAGAAATGAAGATCATATCAGAATGTCCATATTCATATTCACAACAGCCAAGGCGTGAAACAGCCCAAATTTTCCAAAGTTAATTAGCAGAGAAATAAAATATAATATACACATGCAATGAAATATTACTCTGCCCTAAAAGAGAGCAAAGTATTACTACATGCTACAACACAGATGAACCTTAAAAACATGCTCAGGACTAGAGACATGGCTACATGGTTAAGAGCATTGGCAGGTCTTCCACAGAAACCAGGTTTCATTCCAAGCAACCAACATGGCAGCTTGCAACTCTCTGAAGCTCCAGTTCTTGAGATCTAACACCATGGGCATGTACACAGACATGCATGCAGACAAAAACTCAAAACAAAGGGTTCTGCTCAGTGAAAGAGACTAGACTCCATAGGCTGTACCGGTTAGCGTTTGTCAACTTGACACAAACCGACACACACCTGGGGAAAAGAACCTTAGATGAGGAGTTGTCTCTATCATATTGGCCTGAGGCCATATCTATGGGGGTATTTTTAATGATTAATAATTGATGTGGGAGGGCACAGACCACTGGATGGTGTCATTCCTGAGCAGTTGGTCCTGGGCTGTATAAGAAAGCAGGCTGAGGAAGCCATGGAGAGCAAGCCAGTAAGCAGCAACCCTCCACGGACTCTGCATCAGCTCCTGCCTCTAGTTTCTTGCCTTGGCTTCCTTTATTGATAAACTGTAACCTGCAAGTCAAATAAATCTTTTCTTCCCTGAAGTTGGTTTGGGTTAGTGTTTATTACAGTAACAGAGAAAATAAACTAGAGCAGGCTCCATGTTTCATTTACCTGAAATGCCCAGGACACCCAAATCTACACAGATAGGCAGTAACTAGAGGCTGCCTGGAGCTGAAAGGAAGCAGGGAATTACTGTCCATAAGGCCATTTCTCAGAAAAATGTCCTGGAATTCCCATTGGTGACTGCACCCACAGTAAAATGCTAGAACAAAATTCAACAACCCCCACCCTCAAAAAACTAATCAAGATGGTAGACTTTGTCATGTGAATTATATCCTCATAAGTGAGGCTGGAAAGATGGCTCACTGGTGAAGAGCTCTGTTGCTCTTACAGAGGACTGAGGTTTGTTACCCAGAACCCACAAGGCTGCTCACAATTGTCTGTAATTGCAGTTTCTGTGGCTCAAATTTCCTAACCTCTTCTGACCTCTGTGGGCATGGCACACACAGTATACTTACATATACACAGGCAAACCTCATACACATAAATGTTGTAGAGCAGTATGTTCCTCCTCCCAGCCCCAAGATCCTAGAATAATGACTCATGCGACTCAAAATAAACTTACAAATACCCAGGCCATATAGCTAGGCTCTTCTATGACTAGCTCATAACTTAAAATAACCCATTTATACTAATTTACAGTCTGCCATGTGTCTGGTTACCTGTGCTCAGGTACCATGCATCTGTCCTCCTCACATCTTGCCTGTGACTCTCCTGCATCTGGCTCGTTC
The DNA here is from genome assembly GCF_907164565.1 of Psammomys obesus. NCBI lineage: Eukaryota > Metazoa > Chordata > Mammalia > Rodentia > Muridae > Psammomys > Psammomys obesus. The sequence goes on along the minus strand of NW_026596256.1, from coordinate 16,940,593 downwards.
CCAGAATCCTTTCTGCCAAGCAGATATCCCACCTTCTATTTTCTGCCTTAGCTATAGGCCATTAGCTTTTTATTGACAAATGATGTTTCCATGCAAACACAAGAGATTCTTTCTACACAAAAATTAAAAATAAATACATTTTTCAAATATTCTTAATTTAAAAAAAAACTTACATTGGAGTCTGGAAAAATGGCTCAATAGGCAAAGCGCTCACTGCTCAAGACTAAGGACCTGAATTCAGATCTCTAGCACCCATATAAAAAGCTGATTGGACACTGAGGGGAGTCAGCCTTACCAGGCCACAGTCGAAGACTATGAAAGACAGTCCTGATGATACCTGATAGGCTAGGGTCAGATGCAAGGGGAGGAGGTCCTCCCCTATCAGTGGACTGGGGAAGGGGCAGGGAGGAGATGAGGGAGGGAAGGTAGGATGGGGAGGGGATGAGGGAGGGGGCTACAGCTGGGACACAAAGTGACTAAATTGTAATAAATAAAGAATTATATTTAAAAAAAAAGCTGATTGGAGTGATGTGTGTCTGAGAAGATAGAGACAGAAGGATGCCTGGGGCTCACTGGCCAGCCTGTCTAACTGAATCCCAGCTCAGCTGAGAGAACCTGTCTCAGAAAAAGGAGGAGTGGAGGAAGAGACCTGGCCTCAGCTTCTGGCCCTCTGCCCGCACTCTCATCTACACAACTACACAATACGCGCATGTACGCACCTTACACTGGTTATACACACCTTACATCGGGTCCTAGTCGCTGCTGGTTAAGCTGTTCAGTGGCTTCCTGTAGCACTCAGAGTACAGTCTTCTTTTCTAGCAGTTCTGTATAGTATGAACCCTACCCACATCTCATGTCCTCCTCTGCTTCCTTAGCCATTAACATTCCATTCCAGCACCAGAGGCTTTCACTTGCAACTCTTGTCTTCACACTTAACATTCCTCCTCCTGCCTGCAGCATTAGCTCTGACAGGATTCTTGTGGCTCCCTTCTTTCATATCAGTTTCTTTTAAGAGGCCTCTCCAACCACTCCCATCACTGCCTTTCACGCTACCTGTATTTCTTTCTGTGTAGATACTATGGTTAATCTTGATTGCCAATTTGATTGGATTGAAAGATGCCTAGGAGTTTAGTAAGCGCTCCCTGGGTGAGCGATTGTGTTTCCAGTTGGTGTGGGTGCCATACGTGCAGGACGAAGGCTGACAGAACAGGAGATTTGTGCAAGCTGTGTTCTTCGTGATGGGTCCATTGACACTCCGTCGGCAGTGGATGACAAACGCTCTTCAGCCTTACCTCAGGGCTGTGTCATTGGTTGTCTTTTTTTTCCTGAGACCCCCAACTTGTTGGGCTGAGCAGCTTTACAGCATGCAGATGGCCGCTGAGGGATCTTGCAGCCTCTAATCATATCAGGCAATACAATAAACCTCTTTTTGTAATTATAAACAAATCCTTTCTATCCACTCTATTCCTCTAGGGAGCCGTAATTAATACAAGAGCACTTATCAGTCTCTGAAATTGTGTATTTGCTTATTTGCTTTCTCGTCTGTGAATACATACAGAACGCTTGAGAGTCAGTCTGCCTTGTTCACTGCTATAATCCGAGTGCTTAGAGCATTGTTTGGCGCTGACGTCTGATCAGAAGGGTTTTTAGTGAATGGAGGGAACCTCACTGGTGTGTTTGAATGATTTGGTGTTTAAGTGCTGACAAAACTGATATGTTGGAATGAAGACCCTGGAAACCACAGCCCTGGACACATCAGGCCACCGTGGGAGAGGGTGAGAAACAAAAGGACTGGGGAAAGTTCCCCGCCTTCATTTCCAAATTTCCCCAAAACTTGTGGAAACTGTTAAATCTACCCAAAGGTTACAAAAGCAGCTAGAGAGAGGGAGTAGAAAACATTTAGCTCTGGAAAATTACTTAGGCGTTCGTAAATAACCCCATAACCCCTCACCCATGCTCAAGTAAGCAGCCTTAATTAAATTCATTAGGAAAGGCCTACACCCACACACATCCTCACGCATATACTCACAAAGGCACGCACACTCATGTGCACACACACACACACGATGTTGGACTAGAGGGAAGAGAAAGAGGAACAGTAGGAATGGGAGGACAAAAAAAGGCAAATATTAAAATGTATTATATACATGTCTGAGAATGTCAAAAATATTTAAATTAAGTCAATCATCTACATAAATAATGCAGTGTAACACAAGATTGTGTCGAGAGTCAGTTGCTTGATGTGTGGCACCAGGAAGAAATCAAAGAGAGGGGCTATGGCAGCACAGTGGGGGTCCTTGTGCCTGCTGCTGAGATCAGCCTCTGGGCTCAAGCTTTGTTCCTGGAGACGAGCAACGATAAAGAACAGAAAACCCATAAACCACAGAGCACAGGCACATCTGCTTTGTGGCCAAGGGAGAGGGCAAGCAGAGACAGGGTGGAGTGATCCAGCCATTTCGGATCAAGTTAAGCAGCAACCACAAACAAAACCAGTGTGGGAAGCATGGCAGAAGAGTGGGAACCCCACTGGCGGCGTGCCAGGAGTCTACAAAAGCACGCCTGCAGACCCCTGTGAAGGGGTCTCACCTGGCCTCTGTGTTTCTCTGGAAAAAACCGAAACATGTGCTGAGAAACATGGATTCCACAGAGAAGATAGGAGATGGTGTTACTATCCCCTTCTGCAGAGGAAGAAAGCATCCTGCTTTGTAATTCGGAGATGATCTATGAGTCACACGTGAGATAAACTGAGTGGAAGCGACATCGGGAGAAAAGCCATCTGTCACTGTATATTCTAGTGAGTTTGAACAGCAGGCAAAAGAAAATGCCTGTAAACTAAGTTGGATGAAAAAAACCCATAATTCTAGTTTAGGTTTAGGCAATCCAATAAGGAGAGGGTGCCGAGGAAGGAATTAGAAGGTATGGAGGGATGACACCGTGAGGAAATGAATGGCTAGTCGGGGGCCAGTGAGATAGCTCCAGAGGGAAAGCCTGATGAATGTAGGTCAAGACCCAGGTGTCGTGAGGAGAGAGCAGACCCTGTAAGCTGTTCTCTGGCCTCCACATGTGCACCATAGCCCCCCCCCCCCAATAAGATGAAATTAAAAAAAATCTAAAGACTAGTTGGGAAACAATACTAGAATTATTACTGTGAGCTTAGAGAGCTAATGAAAACGACTTTTGGAAATCTAAGCAAGTGAGCAGAATGCTGTGGGGCCAGACTTCCACAGATAGGCTGAGGTGTGTCTTAGGGTGTGAGGGAGGAGCCTAGTGACTTGCCCAGTGATTATCCAGGTTTGAATTTCCAGAGGTGCCTGCTAGGTGGCCTCCATGGCCAAGCCTGCCCAAACACCCATCGCCTGACTAACCTACCTGAAACAGGTCTCCAGTCATTATAAAACCATCAACACCCTGCTGGGCCTTACTAAATAAATGCTTTGTAGAGTTGAGTCTTCTCTTCTGACCTTTAGCACACCCTTCTTTCCAGTTTGTGTCTCCACTGGCCTGCTTCCAGGGCCATGCCCTTGATGCTGCCTGTTGTCTGGCAAGCTAGCCAAATATTATCCTTCTGTCAAGGTCAAGCTCACATTTCCCATGAGCCTTTCTTGATTGCCTTTCTTTGGACTCCTAAAATAAAATTGCTCAATTACATTCTGCCATTATACTCACAATTGTTTTGTACATATTAATGTTGGGAAGTAAAAGGAGGAGAAGGAAGAGATTAACAAAGAGAAAAACAGGCTAGAGAGATAGAGATAGAGATAGATAGATAGATAGATAGATAGATAGATAGATAGATAGATAGATAGATGATAGATAGTAGATAGACAGATAGTTGATAAATAGATAGTAGATAGACAGGCAGATAGATAGATAGTAGATAGATAGATAGTAGATAGACAGATAGATAGATAGATAGATAGATAGATAGATAGATAGATAGACAGATGATAGATAGATAGATAGATAGATAGATAGATAGATAGATAGATAGATAGATAGTAGATAGATAGATAGTAGATAGATAGCCCTTGCTGCTCTTTCGGTACTAGTATTTGGTTCCCAGCATCTACCATGTGTGACTCACAACTCCCTGTATCTCTAGCTCCAGGTGATCCAACACTCTTTTCTGGCTTCTGAGGGCATCTGCACATACACACTCACACACACACACACACACACACACACACACACACACACACAGAATATATTTTTACATAAAAGGAAGAGTAAAACTCAGGGGGGATCCCGACTGTAGCTTCTGCTTTGGGGTGTCTATCGCTGGCCTTTCACTGGGGGAAGCAAAGCAGAGTGGTCCAGAGAGACCCTGGTGCAGGTTGACCGTGGTAATCATCTGTGAGAGTAATTCACCTCACTTGTCTGGTGCCGTGAGGGATGAGAGGAGCACATGGGTGCTCCACATGATGAGGCTCACCACGTGTGTTCTTGGGCCTCTCTCCTAAGGCGCTGACTCGGGGTGTCTACAGTGAGACCCACAAATCTATTTTTAACATCATTCTAGATAATTCAACCACACTGCAATACTTTTTTTAAAGAATTAAATTTTATTTATCTGGGGAGAGAGCCGCACTCGTGCCACTACGCGCACAAGGAGGCCAGAGGACAACATGCTTCAGTCACTTCTTCCCTTTCATCTTGTGGGTGCCAGACCTCAAACTCAAGTCCTCGGGCTTGGTGGCAAGCACCTTACCCACTGAGCCCTTGGGTAAAACTCAAAAAGGACTTCTTTAGAGCATAGAAGCCTTAAAACTCACGATGTAAAATTCTCTCTCACGCACATTACATATTTCCTTTGTTTGAAGGGGAGGTACTAATGGTGACAGTTTATTTCTTGTGGGGACACTATAATTTACATGGCTTCTGGCCCAGGGCCTAACTAACTGAGAGGTATTGTTCTAGACAGAACAATGGGAGGCTCCTGTCAGAGTCACCTGGTCTCCTCTGGCAATTGGCTGCAACTATCAGTGTGAGTCTAGCCAGCCCTGATCATTCCAAATAACAGTTCTAGAGCTTGGGGTTTGTTTTTTGTTTTTGTTTTTTAGCTTTGAGCTTTGTAAAAACAACACAACTGCCCCTTGGAATGGGCTGGATCACAGACTTTAAACATGTAAGCAGCTCACTTACATACTCACACCTCGCACCGCAACAAAAGCTGAAATGGCACTCTGGTATCCTTCAGTGTCTCCTGACTAAAGGGATTATGAAAATCCTGTCTTGAGAGTTTTATTACTTATATATATCCACTATAGAAATCAAAAGCTTTCATTGTGATATTTCCACATAAATATATCATGTGCTTTCACCATGTTCATCTCCATTGCCATCTCTCTCTTCCCCTCCTCACTCTCACAGGTCCCCTTCCCTTTCTTGAATGGTATTATTTCTATTTCCATATCACATGCGTGTTCATGTATGATACATACACATATGTGTGTGATAAACACTAAAGCCTGGGTCCCACATATGAGAAAAGGTTTATTATGATTAGTATAATAAATGAGTCTGTGTTATTGTGATTAACACGATGACCTCCAGTCCCATTCATTTCCCTGCAGATGACATAATTTTATTCTTTATTTCACAAGCTGGAGAGTTGGCTCATTGGTTAAGAGTGCTTGTTGCTCTTGCAGAGGACATAGGCTTGATTCCCAGCCTCCTTAGGGTGGCTCCCAGGGAACATGACACCCACTTCTGGCCTCCTTTGGTACCAGGCATGCATGCGGTGCATAGACACACAGGCAAAACATTCATACACATGAAATAATTTTTTTCTTCTGGTTTTCTGAGACAGGGTTTCTCTGTGTAGCCTTGGCTGTCCTGGACTCACTTTATAGACCAGGCTGGCCTTGAACTCACAAAGATCTACCTGCCTCTGCCTCCCTGTGTGCTGGGATCACAGGTGTGCGCCACCACCCCTGGCATAATATTTTTTAATTTGAATTTTATTGCATTGTATTTAGTCTGTGCACACATGTGTGCTCCTGTGTGAGTGTATGCATGGAAATCAGAGAGAAACTTTCTGGAATCAGTTCTCTTTCCACTATAGAGGTCCCAGGAATAGAACTCAGGTCCTCAGAGTTGGTGAAAAGTGATTTTACCCATTGAGCCAGCTTGCCAGCCCCAAATTTCATTCTTCTTCATGGAACACAGTTCCATTGTATATATAACACTTTTAAAGATTTTTATTTGTTATTACTTTTAAAATTTCTCTCTTATATTTTGACCATATTTTCCCTCCCCCAACTTCTCCCAGATCTCTAACCACCCACCTCATATTCTTTCTTTTAAAAAAAATTTTTAAATCAAAACAAAAAAAAAAGCATAAAAAAAATAAAACTTTAAAAACAAAGTCCATCTTGCGTTGGGTAACCATTCCTGAATGTGCAGTGTAGTCATATGAGTACAGGGCCCATGGTGGCCAGAAAAGGGCATCGGGATCCCTGGAAATGGAGTTGCGCCGGGGGGGGGGGGGTTGAGGCTCCTCTGGGTGCTGAGAGCTGAGCTGGGGTCCTCTGCAGGAACAGTGAGCGCTTTAATGGCTGACCCATCCCTCCAGCCCCGTGACACACCTTCTTTACCCATTTATCTACTCATGGGCAACCCTGCTGATTCCATATCTTCGTTACTGTGAACAGGGCAGGAACGAATATGGACGCGCTGACTTAGATTCCTTCAGCTGCGTACCCAGGTGTGGTGTGGCTGGGGCATGCCGTAATTCTAATTTTAGATTATCAAACTACTAGACCACACTAGTCATTTCCATTGAGGCTACACTAATGTAGGTTCCCACAGTGTGCAAGGGTCTTTCTCATCCCATGCAACGTCATTGTGTTTGATTTGCGCTGACAGAATGATGGGATTCTTAGGAAATGTTTCTGTTCTCAGCTGGATTTCAATGGCTACTATTCAAGCTTTACTGATCTTCCTCCAAGTGGCACATTCTCTTTCTGTCACATACCAGGTTGTCCAGAAATAATTGTTTCCTTAAAGTCATACAAAATAATTCTCAGATTTGGACTCTGAAATTGTTCCAGGGTTCAATTTTGTTGTTGTTGTTGTTGTTATGCTTGTTTTAGATGGAGTCTTGTTTTGTAGCCTAGGTCTGAAACTCACAGCTATCTAGCTGCTGTGATTAATTCCCCAAACCTGGGATTAAACTGTGACCCACCATACCTGGCTTCTATGAGTTTCAACAAGACATCTCCTTGGCCAAAGGGATATTTCTTCTGGAATGCACAGTACTGAATCTGCCACTTCCTCCTTGGGGTCACGCCATTTTGCAGAACCTCAGCTTTGGATCTGACATTATCTCTGTTTTCCCAGACTGGGGCTTTTAATGAAATTCTTACCCAGCTCGTTGGAGGAAAACTTAACTGCCGACTGACCACAAACTGAATCTGTGGCCCTTAGGATCAACGCATGTGAAAATGACAACTATTACCAAAATACTTCTCACAGGCGTCCTGGTAATGTTCCCCAGAGAAAGTGCTCATTTTCCCAAAGCCTCAGAGACACAGCAAAAAGTTCTTTCTGCTCAGAATTTTAAAAAATACTTCATGTGTTTGGATGTTTCGCCTCCAGGCCCGTATGTGCGCAACATGGAGCCCGTGGAGGGCAGAGGCATCTGATTCCCCTGGAACTAGTCTTTCAGGCAGTTGTGAGCCACCATGTGGGCACTTGAAACCAAACCTGGAATCTTTGCCAGAACAAGCAAAGCACCTTAGCATTGTTTTACAAGAGCAATGCTCCTGTGAGCTCTCGCTCCCGTCTCTGGATATTTTCAGGTCTTGGTGAGAGCTGCCGTCACGCCGTCATGCACCCGTCTGGATGGGCCCTTTCTCATTGTGCAACTTTTCTTTTCAGTGTGGTGCATAAAGTTGAACTGAGAACTCACTTTGAAACTAGTTCTCACAGGTAGGAAAGCCAGCGAGTGAACAGCTTACCTGTGACAGTCACAGTGAGCTCTGGGGATAACCTGAGGAATCTTCTGCCTGCTATAGTCTTTCTCTCTTTGAAGACAAGTCAATTTTTCAAATCAAAAGGAACCAAAAAAATTTTTAATTGATCCGCTCCATTTTTTTTTCGTACATGGGAACTTAGAGTCCTGTGGTATTTGCCTTCAGTTTTAAGTCGTTTTCTCTCCTTTTGCAGAAAAAAAAAAAATTACTTTTTTTCTTTAGGAGTCAATAATTGCAGTACCATGAAACTCTTCCTTTCTAGTACAACTGATCCTCAGAAGTTAGACACCTAACCTTCACGTCCTGAAAACCTATTTGCTCAGGGTTGCCTTCCATGCCAATATTACGATAAAAGTGCACATTAACTGGATACTTCCACCTATCAGGCTGAGGAGAGCAAGTTCACAGCTCCGAGCAGGCAGAGCAAGCTCAGAGAGCCAGCAAGAAGCCCGGCAGAAGGCTCTGCCTTTTTCCCTGGCGACGGCCACTTTCCTGTCAGTCTGGTCCAGTTGGTGTTGAGCTCAGGAATCCAGAAAGATGCATTCTGATGTTTGAGGGGAGTCATTGAAGTCTGAAAAGGTAGTGTTGGCTTTCTCTCTGTGTCGCAGATTATGCAGGTATCTGGGTCAAATCTGGCCAGTGGGGAGTGAAGAGAAGCAAAGGTACTCGGGGCAAAATTCAAGCAAGAATCTGTTTCCCCTGTCCTTGCAGAAGCTCACTAAGGTGCTGTCTGATTTTCTCAGATGAAACATTTTAGAAAGATACACACTGGAGCACCAGTTTCCCTTCACGATGGTGGAACTGATTCACATTCAAAAACTACCTGGGAAATAAAATTGTTCCCGTTGTTAGTACTGATTTTTAATATTTCCTGCAGTTTAAGTGCCCTAAACAGAACTTTAGAAGCAAACATTAAACAAGAGTTAAAAACACGGTTTACATTCCTTCTATGGTAGAAGCTTGTAACTATATAATGTTTAATTGAGCTGTACCCTAGGCTGGTCCTAAACTCGCTCTGTAGTTGAAAATGACCTGGAATTCCTGCTATGTCGACCTCCGTCTCCAGGGTGAACCACCACACCTAGTTTTATGAAGTGCTGAGGATCAAACCTAGCACCCTGAGCATGCTAGGTACTCAACTATCTTCTTAGCCCAGTATTCAAAGTTTTAAAAGCCTTAGCTCCTTCTATTGTTCTATTGAGCCAACAAAGCGCACAGAATGAGAAGATCTGAGTAATTAAGTTAATGGCCAAAGCACGTATAGCTGGCTAAGCCAAGTCAGTGTCGGTTCATGGCCCTGTTTATTGCCTCCCATTTTCCCCCATGCTTACCGTCGGGAACCTCAGCTTGCCAGGCACCTAGCATTGTTTTACAAGAGCAGTGCTCCAAGCTCCACTTGGAGTGAAGGAAGGTTTTGAAACCTCAAGGGACTGGGTTGTGCCTTTCACAGGAGCAGGGAGTCCACCCTTACAGCTCTGCCTGTCTTCAGTCATGCACTGTGAAGCAATGGGAATTGACTCTCTTTTTCTCTTAGCCTTTTATTGGTTCTTTTTGAATTTCACATCATGCACCCCAATCCCACTCATCTCCCCCAGCATTCTTTCATACCTGCCCTTCGCCCTTGCAACCTCCCCTCCAAAAGAAAATTAAAAATAAATGAATAAATCAATCTCACTGTGGATGCTGAAGTGTGTCACTGTGTGCCCCTTTTGTCCACACATCTTTACTTGCAAATATTCATTGCAATGAGTCACTGTTCTGGTTCGAGGCCTCAGGTTTCTGCTACACTCTCAATATTGGGTCCTCACAGGAAGCCCTCTCTGTTGCTCTGTTGTTGCCCTGTGTCACAGACCAGCATGTGCTCTAGCTGCTCATAGATGGGGTAGCTGTAGGGGTGGGCCAACTCAAAATGCTGGATGTGGGCCTGGGTGAAGCTAAGTTGGTCAGCCTGCCAGCTCACACACTGGCAAGAGGCAGGGTCAGCTCTCCTGTTCTCCTGCCCGCAGGGCTGGCTCACCTGGACATTCCCCACCAGGGCCAGCTCTCCTGCCTGCCACAGGTGTTGAGAGGCAAGGGATGGTGAGGGCAGGTGGTGAGGGACAAGGGGTGATGAGGAAATTGGCTCCTTTTACAGCCTCACAAAACCACTGGATTTCAGGGAAGGTAAAGGAAATGTCTTACATGACATTTAAAAATTCTTCAGCAAAATGATATGCCGTTTGAGATCCTGACATTTGCTCTAGAAGAGTGGGCAGATATGTAGGAAAACGCATAAGTATACAGGTTACGGGTTGGCTCAGCATGAATGTTGAGGCTGTTATGAGCACAGGAGGCATTATTTAAGCTTGTCTATATTTACATATTTGCAGTTCAAAGACTAAAATGTTAATAAATTAACAAAACAAATGATGAAATAGGAGATGGTAAGATGCCTCCGTAGGTGATGGTATTCGCCATACACCCTGGAAACCTCCATTTGGTCCCTAGAACTGATGTCAAGGTTAAAGGAAAGAGCTGACTCCACAAAGTTGTACTCTGACCTCTGCACAAGTGCCATGACATGGGACTCCTGCCCTAGTAATAAATTTAGAAAATTTAAATGAAGAAACAAATACTGTTAAACGCAAAGCCAGACTCTGGAGGAAATGGAATGTAGCTCAAGTTTGAAGACCATAACAGTAATTATTAGGGGCAAGCTAGCTTGTTTTAATTCATAGATCTTAAGGAGTTGTCATTCGCACACAAAAGAAAGTACTTTCTGTCTCACAAAATGGTCTGTCAGACTCAAAGAGTGGTGGTGCTCCTTAAAGCCACCAGGGACTCTGGGAGAGAAGTCTTTGCTGTGTTCAACATGAGGTCGGCAAGGTCATTTGATATACCCCATGCCTGGCCTACAGTAAGAAGGAAAGCAGCACAATGGCAAATCTTGTGAAAGCACAGTCCAGATGGGACACAGTTCTGCTTCTGTGAAGCAGCTGCAAGGGAAGTTGGGCAATGTGGCTGAGGCTTGACAGGTTCAAATCTGTCTCCCTCAGTGGCTCCTGAGCCAGGCTTGCCTCACAGCTGGGCACTACTGGGAGATCACAGAACTGTAAGAGGTGGGATCATGCGGGTTCTGAGTCTCTCTCTCGCCCTGTGATGTTAGCGATCAAATCCAAGTCCTCATGTGGCTCTCTCTTCTCTCTATTCCTTTCATGCCACTAGGGGACTACTAATCTTGTAGTCTTGCTCCATCACAATCCCAGAAAAATGGAGCCAACTAATCAGATTTAAATTCCCCAAACCATGAATCCAAACAAACCTTTCTTTTTTATGATTTATTTATTTTTATTTGATTTACATGATGTTTTCCCTGAATGCATGTTTGTGTGAGAGGATCCCTTAGAACTGGAGTTACAGACAGCTATAAGCTGTCATGTTGGGTGCTGGGAATTGAACCTGGGTCCTTCGGAAGAACAGCTAGTGCTCTTAACCTCTGAGCCATCTCTCCAGCCCCCAAGCAAACCTTCCTAAGTATGGTATCTTGGGCATTTCTTACAGTAACAGAAAGTGCACACAATAAACATGGCCTTCTGATAGATGCAGTGAAAGCTCGATGGACACATTTTTATGAAAAAAATCAGTCATCTCTGCTACAATTACCTATGAGTCTGAGCTACTATCCTAGGCAGAGGTCAATTGTCAAAATGTCCCTGAGACTCTGACACTTAACTCTCAGGGCCTCTCACTAGTGCGGGTCTCCTAAAGCCCCAAGCAGAGGCAGCATTGATTACCAATTTTAAAAACATAACACCTTTGTTACTATTGTATGAAGGTGTCTATGATATGCATCTGTGTGGATGAAGATACCCATATGCCAGAGCACATGCATAGAGGTCAGGGAAAAACCTTCAGGACTCAGTTCTCTCATCCATAGTGGGCTCTAGAGGTTGAACTCAGGTGCCACTGGCCACATAATTTCTTTTTTTCTTTTCTTTTTGTAAGAGAGAAGGGGGGATTGGTCTCATTTATACCAGGCTGGTCTTGAACTTTCTAAGTAGCCAAGGATGGCCTTGAACTTCTGATCCTCCTATCTCCACCTCCCAAGTGCTAGGATTATAGGCATGTCCCACCAGGCCCAGCTTCTATGGTGACAGGGATTGGACCCAGGGCTTTGTGCTTGTTCAGCAAGCTCTACCATCTGAGCTCCATCCCCAGGCCACCATCACCATTTTCCTCATAACAAGATGCTCTGAGCAGTCTAAAACATTAAGCTTGTTTTTTGTTTTTGTTTTTCATGTCACTTCTAAGAATCCAGGCTAGGAACTGCCTACCTGGGTGGTCTGTGTTGGTTACAAAGCTATCAGAGCTGTAGTCATCTGAAGGCCTGACCAGGGTGGAATAGCCATTTTTTTTTTAAATGGCTCACGTGACCATGGGCTAGAGGTATCAGTTCTTTCTCCATGCTTCTTTTGAGTGTTCTCATAACATGGTAGCTGGGTTTCCCTAGACTGAATGTCCAGAAAAAGATGGGGTTAATGATGTTTCTGTATCCTAGCCCCAGAAGTGACACACTATCAGTTCAACTGCATTCTGTTGGTAAAATACAAAAACAACTCAAAATGTAAGAGTTATCTTTCATAAATAAGGTAGCTGTGTGCATATGAACTGGACAAAGTTGTGAATGCCAGGAGCCAGAGATAATGAAGGAGAATCTTCACGGTGGGAAGGGACCTTCCACCGGGCCTTGGTAATGTGGTCACATCATTTCTTTTTTGTACTGTTTAGAAAATTAAGACATCTTTATGTTCTTTCCCCAAAATCGTATTAGTGTTAGTGTTAGTATTAGTATTAGTATTATTAGTATTAGTATTAGTATTAAATGGAATTTCTTTTTATAGGATCTTACTTGACACTTTTGAAATTATTTTAGAACTTGGTAAAAACTACTCCACAAACCAAAATGATAGTGTGAAGTCCTAATAGGAACGACTCTCTCCCTCTCCCCACCCCCTTCCTCCAGCATCTCACTAACGTAAATCTGGATGGCCTGGAACACTCTCTGTAGGGAAAGCTGGCCTTGAACTCATAGAGATCCACCTGCCTCTGACTCCTGAGTGCTGGGATTAAAGGTATGCACTACCACACTGTCTTCTAGTCCATATACATATTTTTTTAATCTTTCATAAAATGCATTCTGGGCTGGCTGGTCAGACCAAAGTCAAGTTCTGTTTAGTAATCTAAACAAGTACTTCCTGATAGCTCAAGTCTTTAAATTAATTATGTGTCTCTTTATGCCTCAAACTTTTCATTCATAAAATGAGGATAATAGCACTTACTTCATAGAGCTGTTGCAATGATTAAATAAGATAACATCCCCAGAGTACTTAAAATGGATCTGGCAAGCAGCACATGCCAGAAAATCTTGTTTGTTTTTATTATCATACCTCTGAAAACCTCACCAACTTGAGGAAGCCAGTTTTGGATACATTTTACAGGATTGCAGCAATTTGCAATGTCAGTGTTCACCTCAGAAGATTGCATACGTTTGCACATGTTGGCTGACAATGATAGGAAGTCATATCAAAGACACGGAACAATTGGTATAAGTATTTCCTGGTGGCAGTATAAATGGGTAATGATTTTGGCAAAGTGTTTGCTGGTGTCCACACAAGATAACTGTGTGTCATCCTACAATACATTAATTCTGCTCCGAGCTATGAACCCAACTAATCACAATAGCTAGATTATGCTAGCATCTACCAGGAGGCATATGCAAAAATATTCCTATTGGCGTTGTTCGTGTTGACCCAACATGAAACAATGCCCTCTGACGTGGTACAGCATGTTCGTGAGGAAGCACAAATTTAGCAACAGAAAGAACCAATCTCATGAACATCATGTTGAATAAGGGAGTCTAAGAACAAAAATTAAATAGTTCAAAGACAGATTATAAGGTTGGGTGGTGTCCTAGTCATTGTCACTAGTGCTGTGCTGAAACACCATGACCAAAAGCAACTCACAGTTCTGTGTAATAGTTCATCATCAAAAGCAGTGAGGACAGGAGCTCACACAGGGCCATGTAGGGTGCAGAGGCCTTTGTGCTCACTGCTGTTCACTAGAGAAGCCTGGAATGTTAAGCACACAGGTTTTTCCTTCAAGGGAAGGAATGCAAAACCAGTTTCCTGCCCAGAAGGCTGGAGTGCTCTTGCTTTCTAGCCTGGTGACTGTTCCACAGTCCGTGTGTCTGAAGACATTCTCAAGCCAGATCCTCCTCCAGACCGGTTCTCGGAGGATTGTTTGTCTCCGTCAATCTACAGAACTTATTTTCATGGAAGGTGTTACACGACTTTACAGAGTATTGATGTTCACGTCTAACCTATTTTTAGCTTACTTTGTTCCTCAAAGAGATTTAGGTATGTTTTGTTGTGCAAGTGGGATTGAGGTAATCATCACAAGAATAGTTTTCACCAGATTGTGCTCTGTTTAAATATCCCTAAAATAAACAACTCAGGAGGCAGACTCCTAAAGTTTGAACCAACAACACCAGCTACTGAGTCACATGGAGAAGAATTGCCTTCTAGCCTCCCGTGGCTCATCTCTGCTGCCGGTGAAGGTCAAGGAGTCCCCCAAAGGGCAGGACCCTGGAGTCAGGAGCTGATTCAGAGGCCGTGGAAGAATGCTGCTTTTCTGCTTGCTCCTCATGGCTTGCTCAGCCTGCTTTCTTATAGAACCTAGGACCACGTGCTCGGGTGAGTCACCATCCATAATCAATCACTAATTAAGTAAACATCCTACAGCCGATCATACAGAGGCCTTTTCTCAACTGATGTTTTCTTCTTTCAGAGGACTCTAGCTTATGTCAGGTTGATATAAAACTAGCCAGCAGAGGTGAGTAGGGAGGTGAGGAGGATCTAGAAGGAGTTGGAGAAGGGGAGAGAACATGATTAAAATATGTTGTATGGGAAATTATTAATAAAAGAATTAAGGGGAAAGCAGGTCACTCAGAATTTCATTATGTAGACTCTGAAATCAGTCAAACAATTAGCAGAGATTAAATCACTGATTATCTTTTGGACAATTCTACCTGAAGGATTGACCAAGGGATCCTTCTGTGGTTGAAAACATCCTAATCATTGATCTGAGTGACAGCACAGGTGGATATAGTTTAAAAATTAATCAAGCTTTCAACGTCACGTTTGGATATCTTATTGTAAGTTGTACTAATAAGACTTCCACCCCCTTCTAAAGTTAGTAATGGAAGGCAAGGTATGGTGCCAGATTCCTGTGTTCTCCAGAATATGGAAAGGTGAGGCAGGAGGATAGTGAGTTTAAGTCTATAACAGTACAAAACAAAAGTAATGGCTGGGCCGTGGAGGTGGCTTAGTGGTTAGGAAGCTGCTGTTTAAGCATGAGGACCTGAGTTTAGATTGGCATGAAAGCAGGTCTGTCATCTCAGAAGGAGACAAGAGGATGCCAGGGCCTAACTAGCCAGCCAATCTAGACAATTGGTAAGTCCTAGGTTTCAGTGAGAGACTGTGTCAAAACCAGAGTGACTGGTTGAGGAAGATACCAGATGCTGTCCTCTGTGGTCCAGAGGTGCACACACACAAGGATGTGCTTGTGCATGCACACTTCCTTAGTTACTTTTCTATCACTGTGATGAGACATCCCCACCAGAAGAAACCTGGGAAGGAAAGGGTTTGTTTCCCTTCACAGGGCACAGCCCATCAAAGGAGGTCAAGGTAGGAACCCAGAGGCAGAGGTGGACATAGAGAGGCCAGGAGGAATGCTGCTTGCTGGCTTGCTCCCGTGACCTGCTCAGCCTGCTTTCTTACAGCTCACAGGACCGTCAGGCTAGGAGTGATCACTGCACTGATCTGGGCCCTCCCCTATCCACCACCAACCAAGAAAATGCACCCCAGCTCACCCACAGGCCAATCCAGCAGGGGCAAGTTTTCAGTTGAGGTTCCTTCTTCAAAAAATGACTCTAGCTTGTTGTCAAGTTGTCAAAAAACTAGCCAGTACACACACACACACAAGCATGCGTGCACACACACCATACACACATAGAAAAGGTATAAAAAGTAGTGGTATCAAGAAACCCACTGCTGAGAACATTAACATAAGCCTGGCAGTGATTGAGAGCTGGTCAAAAGTTTCATTTTGCCAACCCTAAATCTTTATAGAGTCGCTAAGCGGCGATAAAGAAGAGTCATGTATCTGTTCTTCACCTTAATAGTTGTGTCAGTTTCACTCATTTAAAAAATATTTAAGTGTTCTGTGAGGTGACAGCACTACTATCAAGGAACAAATGAGACATAGCTCTTGACCCACAGAGCGAGGTTGGCTGGGGTATGACAAAAGTAAATCAAAAGCTAACAACTGCAGACTTTTAGGGCGGGTAGAAGGACCTTCTCTGACACAGAAACTGAAATCAGTGCCTTCAGCAGGGCTCCACAGGCCGAAGGCAACTGGGTGTCTAAGGGAGGGAGAGAAGCATGGAGAGAAACTCAGTGAGGCTGGACATACGTGTGCCCTGAGGAGGCCCAGAAGAGTGTAGCGAGGACACGAGAGAAACCCACTGAGGGAGACATGTGGAGGCCTTGTGCAGACCTTGTGATGCCATAGGCAAAAGGCATGATGTCACATTAGCCTCGATGTGTTCATCTGTTTTCAGCATGAGGAAAGGATGAGGAGGGGGCAAGTAAGGGAGGACAGGCTGGCTGGAAGGCTGTGGCAGCAAAGCAGGTTGTAGGTGTTTAAGCTAAGAGATGAGACTTGAGCAATGTTCAGAAGCAGCAGGACTGGTTGGCTCAGCCAAGGAAAGATGAATGGCAGCTAGTATCCAGCTTCCGGCTTCAGCAACCCTGTGGACTATGGTGCCATCCACCCGTACAGAGACCAGATGGAAAGAGTAGCTTCCAATGAGAGGGATTTTTTGAGGGAGTAGGAAAGAGAAGCTAATGAGTTCTGTTTCGTCCATGCTGTAGCTGGAGTGCCCGTGAGATGCTGAAGTGGAGATGTTCAGTCTATGGTTGGTCCTTGGGAGAGGTGACTCTCTTGAAGAAACCAATCTAGAAGCCAGTGCTGTGTAGAAATGACTTAAAACCATGGGAGCAGAGAACATTGAAACTTGCTCCCTTGGATGTTTCGGACAGTGAGAAGCAGATGGAGTTTAGAACACCCAGGATCCTCTTAAAGCACAGGGAGGAGGAATGCAGAGAAAGAAGGAAGCCTGTACTCGTGGGAGCTTAAAGAAGGGACATCTTCCACCAGTATCAGGAGACAGGATCTAAAGCTGCCAGGAGGTCGAATCCGGGATGTCTTTCTGACCTTCACAAAAGCAGCAGACAGAGCCTGGGTATACTGGTGCACATTTTTTACCGCAGACCTGCCAAATCAGCAGCAGGCAGATGTTTGCGAGTTCAAGGCCAGTCTGCCCACCAGAGTAAGTCAGGTCCAGGCTCTTGTGAGTTCAAGGACATTCTGCCCACCAGAGTAAGTCAGGTCCAGGCTCTTGTGAGTTCAAGGCCAGTCTGCCCAACATAGTAAGTAAGGTCCAGGCTCTTGCTGCTCTTGCAGAGGATCCAAGTTTGGTTTCCAGCACCCAGATGAAGCCTCACAACTGTCTGTAACTCTGGGATCTGACACCTTTTGGCCTCTGTAGACACCAGCATGTATGCAGTGCACATAAATCTATGTAAGAAAACACTTACACATATATAATAAAACAAATGAATCTCAAAAACAAAGCAACAAAAACCTCAGCAGAGATGTATTTGCAAATTTCGGAGATAAAGCTGGCTTGGATTAAAGGCCAAATGGTTGTGTCTAATTCTCATGTACCCACCCCACCCCACTTCTCTGCTTCAAAACTGTGCAGCCTGGTCCCCTTGCTAATCTAGAAACAAATCTAAAAACGAATATCCTCGTTTTTAGAAGCAGAGCACCCTCTTGCTTGATTACTCATAAAGGATTTCTTCCAGAGTACTCACAGCATGTCTCTGAAGGTCTAAGAACCGATGCTTAACTTTTGTATAGCCATTGACCACACAGTTAGGAGAAATACTAACCATGCCATGGAACCTCTCTAGCAAATATGTCTCTGCTGTTGCCACCACCTTCTTCTGGGTACATATGGGTCTAGGATCTTGTCAGCAGAATCGCTACATCATTTGCATAGGAAAAGCAGAAGCCTCTTCAGTTGTGCCTGCCAGAAGAACTGGGAGGCCCCTGCGCTCCATTCATCCCATCTGCGACTTCAGGCAGGGTTATTTTATCTGTGAGCCAAGAAGCATAGCCCCTAGCTACATCCCAAGGGAGTCTTGGAAATGTAGTTCTTTACCTCCCCAGATTTTAAAGCTCAGGAAGCCAAGCTACAATGAGATTGGAGGCCCGTGAAATAAGCCAATCACAGTATCTGCTGCTGCCCATCTCTTTTTGTTCTAGTTTGCTTTCTGTTGCTGTGATACAGACCATGACTAAAAGCAACTTGGGGAGGAAAAGGTTTATTTCATCTCATTGGCTGCAGCTGAACATTCTCGAGGGAAGTCAGAGCAGGAAATCCGACAGGAACCTGGAGGCAGGAGCTGAAACACAGGTCCTGGAGGAGTGCCTCTTACTGGCTTGTTCCTGTGGCTTCTTCAGCCTGCTTTCTTACACAGTTCAGGGCCAGTTGCTCAGGGGTGGCACCACCCACAGTGGGACGGATCCTCCTACATCAATCATTTAAGAAACTGCGTGGCAGAATTATCTACCAGTCCATCTGTCGGAGACATTTTCTCAATTGAGATTCCTCTTCCCAGACAACTCTAGCTGTGTCAAGTCGACAAAATGAAAACCACGCAGTATGCTTTTCTTTTATGCATCTCTTCACCCTTTTCCCACGCTAAAATTACAAATGACAAGTATAGCAACATGGTCCTGCCTCTTGTTAAGCAATTATTCCTGGTATATAAGAAACTACATTTATTGACTCTCTGTGAGATACAGAACCTCATCAATAACTTTATTTTTAGATAATACTTTTTTCTCATCTGTTACAACTAAATATTGACACCCTCATATGTGTAGACTAAACTGTGAAGTTAACCACAAGTGAAAGAGGAAAAGAAAAGGAGGAAGAGGGAGAAAAATAAAACGGAAGAAAGTGAGGTCATGAGGCCGTGGCTGGTCCTTCTAACTTCCTCCTCAACATACGAAATGCTGCCCACACCCTCAGCCGGAAGCTTAAATGGTTGGCATCGCTGACCTAATCTTTCTTCACAGAGGGCCTGAGCCTCTCATGGTTTGACACATAGGCCTCCAAGGTTTTTCATGGTCACCCTCCTCCCGACTAGACTGGCGGGAGTCAAAGGTAAAGGACGCTCTAAGGTCCAAATATTCTCCTGCCTCCTGAAAGCCTCATTCCAGAGACCTAGCTCCCCATTGGAAATCGAAATTAGGCATCGATGACAACATAGACAATCATTTAAAAAATCTGTTATTATTTATTGTGCAGACAGGGGGTACACGTAAGCCATGACACTCATGTGGAGGCAGACGACAACTTTCTGGAGTCTGTTCTCTCCTTCTACTTTCTTTCCATCTTTCTTTCTTTCTAACAATTAATTTGTTTATATCCCACTCTAGCCACCCACCTGGTTTCCTCCCAGTCCCACCCATCCTCCCTCTTCTGCCCCTATGCTCTTCCCCTAGTCCACCGATAGGGGAGGACCTCCTCCCCTTCTATCTGTCCCTAGCCTGTCAGGTCTTGTCAGGACTGGCTGCAACAGCTTCCTCTGTGGCCTGGCAAGGCTGCAGCCACACATACACACAGGACAGGAGCCTTCCACAGAGGGCTTCTGAAAGACCCTACCCATCAGGGTATCAAAGGAGATACTGAGACCCATAGCCAAACTTTGGGCAGAGTGCAGGGAACCTTATGGAAGAAGAGGGAGATAGAAAGACCTGGAGGGGACAGGAGCTCCACAAGGAGAGCAACAGAGCCAAAATACCTAGCCCCAGGGGGCCTGCAGAAACTGATGCTCCAACCAAGGACCATGAATGGAGAGGACCAAGACCCCTGTTCAGAGAAAGCCTACACATAGGCTGCTCAGGTTCCAAGTGGGTTTCCTAGTAAGGGGAGCAGGGGCTATCTCTGACATGAACTCAGTTTCCTGCTCTTTGATCACATCTCCTTCTACTTTTACATAGGTTTCATGGGTCATATTCAACAACTCTATATGGCTGGTGCTTCATCTGCTGGGACATTTTGCTGGCCCAACGCACAAAATTTGTTTCTTTCCTTGTTCATTAGGCATGAGAAATTCAAAGGAATCAGACGAGCCTCAAGCCCCAGCTCAACAAGACTACTCTTGTATGTCTTAGAAGATTCCTCACTTTGATAGCAAAATTGTCAGAACAAAATTGTTCAGACTAGTGGCACACACCATTAATCTCACGACTCAAGGCAGGAAAATCTCTGCAAGTTTGAGGCCAGCCTGGTCTACATAACAAGTTTCAGGACATCCTGGGCTTTCCAGTGATACTCTCAAACAAAAGCAAACAACAACAAAAAACTTGCAGATGTAGGGAGCCAAAATTTTAGACGTGACTTGTTAGGTTTACTAGTGAGTGTCAGTCATGTGTGTCAATCATGTGTGGTTCCGAACCCATAAACTGTGGTCATGGAAGGTGTACACGGATTCCTGACTAATAGTGTTACAACGTCACAAGCTGTAGTTTCTCAGGAGGTGTGGTAACTGGGTGTCCTACAGCGCCTAAAAGCCCACACATTGACTTCTGGATGATTCACAACCATGTTAGTTCATTCATTAGTAGTAAGAGCTCAGGTCGGAAGCATGGTTAAAAGGATGGCGGAGAATTAAGCACTTAATAGGTCTACATTGAGAAGGAAGAGTTTGACACGGAGGAAAAAGGAACCTCTATCTACAGGAAACACACGCTACAGTAAGGCAGATTGCTGTCATCTCGTTGGAAATATATCTGTGCCATCAACCTGCCGCTGAGTGGCTGCTTGATTCGGGAGGGCTGGTAGCTAGATGTTGCTCAGTGCAGCAAATATGTTAAATATTTATGCCTTGATGTAAGCCAGTGCCAGTGGGGCCAGTCAGCCTTGAATTTATGTGTAATCTACATTCCTGCCCTCATGGAGATTCTTTTTATGTAATTTTTTGTGGGTTTTTTTGTTGTTGTTGTTTTGTTTTGTTTTTGTTTTAGATAGGGTTTCTCTGTGTAGCCCTGGCTGTCCTGGAACTTGCTCTGTAGACTAGACTGGCCTTGAACTCACAGAAATTCATCTGCCTCTGCCTTCCAGAATGCTGGGATTAAAGGCCTGCACCACCCCAAGTGCTGGTATTAAAAACCAGGTGTACCACCACACCTGGCCTAGTTTTAATAGTGTGTGTGTGTGTGTGTGTGTGTGTATGTATATGCATTTGCACTTGTGCCATGGTGCACATGAAGAGGTCAGAAGACAACTTATGGGAATAGTTCTTTCCTTCCATCTTGTTAAGGTGGGTTTTAATTGATTGACTTACTCTACCTCCCAGCCCAAGTCTCCCCTTCCTTCTCTCCCCCGAGTTCTTCCCTGACAGCTCCCCCACATATACTCCTCCTCCTTTTCCCTTCAGAAAAGGGGAAGCCTCTCATGGATCTCAACCAGACTTGGCATATCAAATTTCAGAAAGATGGAGCAGCCCAGTTAGGGGGAAAGGGTCCCAAAAGGCAGGCAATAGAGTCAGAGATGGCCCCTGCTCTTGCTGTTAGGATTTCCACATGAAGGCCAAGCTGCACAATTGTTACATATGTGCAGAGGGGCTAGGTCCCATGCTTGCTCCCTGGTTGGCAGTTCAACCTCTGTGGACTCCTATGCGGTCAAGTTAGTTGATTCTGTGAGTTTCCTTGGGGTGTCTTTGACCCCTCTGGCTCCTGAAACCCTTCCTTCCCCTTTTCCACAGGATTCCCCAAGATCCATCTAATGTTTGGCTGTTGCTCTTTGCATCTGATTCCATCCAATTCCTGAGTGAAGCCTCTCTGATGATGGTTATTGCTAGACTCCTGTCTGCAAGTATAGCAGAATATCATTAACAGGGTCAGGGATGGGCTCCCTTCCATGCCATGGGTCTCAAGCTGGACCAGTCATTGGTTGACCATTCCCTCAATTTCTCTCCATCTTTGCTCCTTTACATCTTGGAGGCAGAACAAATTGTAGGTCGAAGGTTTTGCGGCTGAGTTGGTGTCCCAAGCCCTCCACTGGAAATCTTGCCTGGTTATAGGAGATGGCTGGCTCAGGCTCCATGTCCCCTACTGCTAGGAGAGGCCTTTTAGACAAATCTAATGAACTAACACTTCCTTCGATGTCTGGGGATCTGTTTTGTGCATCTAATTGCTGAGAAACTCCTCTGCCTAAAGAGTTTGACAGGTGCACAGCTGTTCGCCGACTCTGGACATCCTCTGAAGATGGCCTTCTTTCTGCTTGATCTCCTTGACAAGGCCCTGCAATCTTGTTCTTTTCATGTCCTGACTTAAGCCTGCCTTTGACTCAATACAGACCCACACCTCAGGACTAGAGCTCAAAACCCCAGGGGAAAAAAAAATACACAAAAAAAGAGCAGGCCTGGTCAAACACACAGCTGCATACACAGTTTTGTGAATCGTGGAGGGGAGAGAAGAGGACTCTGTGGTTTGCCATTCACCAGTCTGCTTTCAGGCTCAGAAAATGGCGAACCCTGTGATCATTCTTCAAATGACACAGTAAGTGAGTGATCCCTGCCTTGTGGTATTTATAGACAGTAGAGCAGTACTCAGTAGCGCAGGGCAGGGAAAAGCTTTATGTGACCAGCAATGTTCTGTGGGAGTAAAAAAAAAGAACTCCTGTTATACCAGGAAAACTTTCCTTGAGGGAAAAACAAGAAGTAGTATTAAGAAGACGTCTGAGTTTTGAAGGGTGGAATTAGCGTGTCAGGGAAGAAACAAGATGGACAGGTGCGTTCCACTGAGGAAACACTGTGAGCAAACATGAACAGGCCTGAGAAGCATCCAAGCCCATTCAGACAGCTGAGAGAAGATACTCTAAAATGGAGTGGCTTGTAGAAAACGAAGATTGAAAGCCAAGCATGGCTGTGCACTCAGGAGGCAGAGGCAGGTGGATCTCTTTGAATTCCAGGACAGCCAGAGCTGTATAGGAAGACTGTGTCTCAGAAACCCAGAGCCAGATGGGAGTGGGGGAGTTGGAGGGTAGCGTTCTTACAGTCTGGACTCTGCCAAAAACAAAACAAATGAAAAAACCTAGATAAGTAACGCTAAGGTTGGGTAAGAACCTTTATTAGTGACATAGAGGTCAGAGAACAACTTACATGACATTTTTGTCCCTTAAAATTGTTTTTTTAATGTCCTGCCTTTGCAGCTCAAGGGGCAGCTGCCCCTGCAATGAATAAATATGTGATGGAGAGATGGGAAAGATAGAAAAATAGAGCTGTTCGTGTGCTGTGGAGAGAGGTGTAATTGGAGATACAGCAGGATACGCCCAGGCTAGTGTGAGTGGCCTGCAACCTGAGGCCATGGCAATGTCCCAGTTAAGGCTGTCGCTGAAGGCCACGTCTGGGGCTGAGGTCCTGCTGCAGCCAGGGTTTTGTTGCCACTGAGGGCCATGCGGATGTCCGTGGTCTGGGCTGCTGTCTGAAGCCAGGCTGATGTCCATGGGGCTATGTTGATGAGTGGCCTGAACTGCTACCTGGAGCCATAGTGATGTTCATGTGCTAGGCTACATTTGAGGGCTTTCTCTGGGTCTGTGGGCTTGCTGCAGAATAGCCGCCATGTTTGTGGGCTGTGCTGTCTGCAGAAATCATGTGGAGGCCCGTGATCCACGCTCCTGCTTACTGTAAAGAACAGGGAAGCTACTTTACAGAGATATCAATGATTGCAGACAGATTACAGAGCTGAGAAAGAGGAACATAAGTTTCTGCAACAACCCCTTCTCCTGCCCCAAGCCCCACCCTCCCCAGAGCCACAATCTAAACAGGAAGCCATCAAAGAGACCTCTTAAAAGGTGTGCTAAGGGTGTTGAAGTTAGCGCTCCACAGTTGATGGCTTCTGGTGGGGTGAGGGAGGGGAAGGACTCAGTTCTGTTTAAGGAAAAGGCCACCGAGCGTTTGACCACAAATTTGACATAAATTGGACTTTTTACTTTTAAGGGGTCACAAGGCTGGGGGTGGGGGAGACATGCAAGGACTGAGAAATGGTGTGATCAGGGTGCATGATGTGAAATGCCCAAAGAATCAATAAAAATGTAATGTTGGAAAAAAAAAATTAGTTATTAAGGTACGGATATTGAAAACGTACTTAAAGCATAATAAAACCGTCCCGCACAGGCTTATGACTGAAGAGAGAATGTCAGAGGCAACGTGGGTGTTTTCCGTCAAGAAGGAAGTGAAGCCAAGAGTCTGCTCAGCTCTAACACTAAGGGCCCCGTGACTGACTGCGCAGTCTCCGACTGAGGAAGTGGCTTCAACATGCTCAGGTCAAGGTCTTTCGTTTCCCTTTCACAGAAGGTTAAAACGGAGTTTTCTGAAATGAATTATCTATTGAATTAGTGTAAGGATTTTCCACTTAACTCATTGAACAATATTAGTGAGCCCCGTTCTGAGGACATTTCCAAAACAAGACAAACTGTAGGATGCCGTGATGAAAGCTATCGGTTAAGTGGGGCTTATCACAGTGATCCCCGCCTCGCGCAGAGTCACGTGGGAAGCCCAGGCTAGCCTTACCGCTCTCTCATCAGTTCCACCAAGTTGTGATATCTGCTGAGGATTCTGTATCTGTGTGAACGTGACCACAGCCTGTGTGTTCAGCAGATGTGATCTCTCAAAAAAAAAAAAAAAAAAGACACAAACATCAGTGGAAAAGTGACTCGCCCTCAACCATTCGCCACCTTACTTTTTGCTGCAAGGTTTCTTAGCAATTTGTCTAGCCTGGTTGTCCATTGGCCTTACCCTGCAGTACAGTCTGGCCTTGGACTTACAGTGATCCTCCTGGCTCTGCCTCCTGAGTAGTGGTGAAACACCATCATGCCTGGCCTTGCAAAACAAAACAAAAACACCCGGGGTATGGTGGCACACATCTGTAATCCCAGCACTCAGGGATGCGGAGGCAGGCGGATCTCTGTGAATTTGAGGCTAGCCTGGTCTACAAAGTGAGTCTAGGACAGCCAAGACAAAACAGAGAAACCCTGTCTTGAAACACTATATTTTAGCTGGGCCTGGCAATACACACCTTTAGTCCCAGCCCTCAAAAGACAGAGATAGGAGGATCTCTGTGAACTCAAAGCCAGCCAGGTCTACCCAGTGAGTTCTAGGACCTAGGACCACATAGAGGGACCATGTCCCATCATCATCATCATCATCATCTTAATGTATTTCATGATTTTGAATTATGCATAGGCCTGTGTTTGCATGTGGGCATGTGCACATGGGTGCAGGGGCCCCTGTGAGCCAGAGGCTTTGGACCTCCTGGAACTGAAGTGACAGACGTTTGTGAGACCGCTGCTGTGGATGCTGGGACCGCTGCTACAACTTGGGTCCTCTGGAAAAAGCACTAGGCACTCCCAACCACTGAGCCAGCTCTCCAGCTCGTGGCCTCCATTCTCAGTCTACACACCTTGAGCACAGAGTTGGCTCAGTATTTAAGAGCCCTTGCTGCTTTTGTAGAGCCACAAGATAGGTTCACAGCCCCCACCTGTGGCTCAGCACCACATGAGACACCACTTCCATGGGATCCGACCAAATGCCCGCTTCTGATGAGTGTGCGCATGCAACACACAAGCACACAGACACACACACACTGAGATAAAACAAAATAAACCCTTTTAAAATAGGAGACTCAAGCTGCCGCCAGCAAACTTTGATGTGGGTGGCTGTATGCCTCCTTACCATGCTCTTAACAACTGTCTGTTAGCTCAACAGCCTCAACTGTCTACTGAGCATCTGAAGCATGGCTGCTCCAAACTGAAGTTCACTGTATCAAAAATAAATTAAAAACAAACGAAGCCTTTAATCCCAGCACTCCCGAGGCAGAGACAGGCAGCTCCTGGGGCTGGCAGCATCATTCAGTCGTCTTTGGGGTGACAGAGTGTGACCCTCAGTTTCCTGCCACATGATTCTCTCCACAGCAGGGTGCACTGCATGGCACCTTGTTTGTCTCTCATCAAGACAGATGCTCCGGTCTCAGCTTACACAATCTAATACATGTGAACAAGTACTTCTTCTTTTCTGTGTTGTGAACAGTTAGAAGCAGGCTGCATGTTCCCACACTCTCAGATGAAAGATATCACCCAAGTAATAAGTACCAGGAGGCAAAGACTGTAGAGTTACACTCACCATACGACACTAGTTTAGGATAAAAAGTTAAGGAAAGGTGTCCCAGTGGTGCTCAAACTCTCTGTATTAGGGCCATTTTATTCATCCATCCATCCATCCATTTATTCGTTTTGATGCAGGGTCTTACTTTGTGGCTTGTGATCTTCATGCCTCCACCTCCCCGGTGTTGAGACTGTAAGTCTGTACCATCATGCCCAGAACATATTATGGTTAATTTAGTTAGTATTTTTCAGACAATCTGGAAGAGATGGTAAAAATAATAAAAATGTCCAGTTTTTTTCCTTTTCTTTCCTTTCCTTTCCTTTCCTTTCCTTTCCTTTCCTTTCCTTTCCTTTCCTTTCCTTTCCTTTCCTTTCCTTT
>NW_026596256.1:16910192-16912692 GCF_907164565.1 Psammomys obesus | reverse complement strand
TCATCTGGAAAGACAAACAAAACAAAACACAAGGTGGCTAAAACAATCCTGAACAATAAAAGAACTCCCAGAAGTCTCAACATTTCCAATTTCAAGCTGTACTACAGAGCTATAGTAATAAAAACCACATGGTATTGGCATAAAAACAGACATGCTGATCATTGGAATCAAGTTGAAGACTGAGAAATAAATCCACACACATGCAGACACCTGATTTTTTATAAAGAAGCCAGAAATACACACTGGGTGGCGGGGCAGGGGGGGGAAGCATCTTCAACAAATTGTGCTGGTCAAAGTAAATGTCTGCATGTAGAAGAATCAAAAAATCCATACTTAATCAAGCTGCACAAAATTCAATTTCTAATGGATCAAAGACCTCAACGTAAAACCAGATCCACTGAACCTGACTGATAGAAGAGAAGGCAGAAAATACCCTTGAACAGATTGTTACAGGAGTTGATTTTCTGACCAAAATAGTGATAGTGAGGACACTATTAAAAAAAAATGGAACTTCATCAAACTGAAAGGCTTTTATAAGGCAAAGGGCACTGTCAATAGGACAAAATCGCAGCCTATAGAATAGGAAAAGATTTTCACTAACTTCACATGTAATAGGGGACTAATATCCAAAACATACAAAGAACTCAAGAAACTAAATATCAAAAAGCCAAATAATCTAATTAAAAATGAAGTAAAGATCTAAACAGAATTTTCAATAGAGGAAACTCAGATGGCTAAGAAACCTTAAAGAAATGTTTAACATCCTTAGCCATCGGGGAAATGCAAATCAAAACTATGAGATTTCATCTTTCACCTTTCAAAATGGCTATTGTCAATAACACAAGTAACAGCTCCTACTGGGGAGGATGTGAAGCAAGGGGAACACTCCTCCACTGCTGGTGCAAGTCAAAGCTTGTACAACCAATAGAAAGCTGGAAATCAGCCTAGCTCAAGCTCCAGCTTTACCACTCATGGTCATATACCCAAAGGACACTACATCCTACCAAAAGGACATTTGCTTTATCATGTTCATTGCAGCTTTATTCATAAGAGGCAGAAACTGGAAACAACCTAGATGTCCCTCAACATAAAAATAGATGAACTGGAGCGTTGGCTCAGTGGTTAAGAGCATTTGTTCTTGCAAAATCGACCTGAGTTCAATTCCCAGTACCCACGTGAAGACTCAAAACTTCTTCAGGCACAAAGTGTGCATGTGGTTCACAGACATACATGCAGGCAAAAAACTCATATACACAAAATAAAATAAATCTAAAACAAACAAAAAACAGAAAAATAGATAAAGAAAATGTGGTATATTTATAAAATGGAGTGTTACCCAGGTGTTAAAAAAAAATGACATCATAAAATTTTCAGGCAAATGGATGGAACTAGAAAAAAATCATCCTGAGTGATAACCCAACCCTAGAAAGATAAATACAGTATGTATTCACTTATAAGCAGATATTAGCCATTAAGTAAATAACCAAACTATAAGCCACACATCCAGAGAGGATAGATAAGAAGGAGGGGTCTAGGGAGAATACATTGATCTCCCTGGAAGGGAGAACTAGGGAGAAGGAGGGAAACAATCACACTCACCTGGGCCAGGGTGACAAATATGGTAGAGGGAGAGAGTGCAAGGAAAGTCAGCTAGAATTAGGGGGACTTTGAAGGATGGTGTGAAAACCTAGTGCAGTGGAAATTTCCTGGAATTTATGAAGATGATCATAGTAATTACTCCTAGTAATGAAAGATATTAAATCTCAACTGGCCATCTCTTGTAGCCTTCCAGTGGTGGGACTAGGTTGCATTCAATTGACTTGTTGGCCCAGGGAATCCTGTGGAAATCCTCAAACAACCGACACTGTTGCTAAGACAAAAGATTGCTCTCCAAAAACCAACAATGGGGAAGGTCCATTGCCAGGGACACCACCACACAACTCATTGAACATGAGAAGTTGAGGTGGTTCCTACAGGGAGCCTTCACCCCATGTTCTAATCACTTTGGTTAGGGAAGGTTCTCTGCAGGCTACTAAAAGAGAAACATGGAATCCAACCCAGCCACAAAACCTTTGACCTATAATCTGTCTTGTCAGTAAGATATGCTAGGGCAATGGTGGCACAGAGCTTGTGGGGGAAGCCAACCATTGTCTGACTTAAGGCCCACTCCACAAGAAGGAACGTATAATGGACACGGCTTGGGTAAACAAGAACCAGAGGCTAGACATCCCAGAGATGTAAAAACCAAACACTACTGGTCTAAGAAAAAAAACTATCAATAGAAGGACTTCTAATGATATTCTGCCATATAGATCAGTGCCTTATTCAGTCTTCATCATAGAAGCTTCCTCCAGCAACAGATGTGAACAGATGCAGAGATCCATAGCCAGACATTACATGGATAGATAGTCTAAACGGGATGATGTCTCCATCAAATCTCTCCCCTCAGAGCAAAGAAGAAGAAGAAGAAGAAGAAGAAGAAGAAGAAGAAGAAGAAGAA
>NW_026596256.1:16909396-16910182 GCF_907164565.1 Psammomys obesus | reverse complement strand
AAGAAGAAGAAGAAGAAGAAGAAGAAGAAGAAGAAGAAGAAGAAGAAGAAGAAGAAGAAGAAGAAGAAGAAGAAAGAAAGAGTGTATGACTCAGTGGGGATGGAGGACATTGGGCGAACAAGACCCCTGAAGCAACTAAGCAAGGAACATATGAGCTCGGAGCCTGAAGCAGCAAGCACAGAACCTACATGGGTCTGCTCCAGGTCCTCTGCATGTATACTAAAGCTCTTAGCTTAATATTTTTATTGGATTCTTGGCAATGAGAACAAGTGGGTCTCTGACTCTTGTGCCTGCTCTTGGGACTCTTTTCCTCCTGTTAGGCTACTGTGTCCAACTTCAATATGACAGTTTTTGCTTCATCTTATTAGATTGTATTTCATCATATTTGGTTGTTATGTGTTGGAAGCCTGTTCTTTTGTAACGAGATACAGAAAGGGAGTGGATCCTGAGGGATGTGGAGGTAGGAGAGGAACTGGGAGAAGTAGAGGGAGGGGGAACTATAAATAGGATATATTGTATGAGGAAAGATTCTTATCAATAAAAGGAAAAAGTTCTAAAATTTAAAAAAAAAGATTTTTGTGTGATAAAAAGAGCAGTTGTATCAATAATGGTTCTAAAAATATACAAAAATATGACAAGTGAATTCAGTACAGGTAAGTGTTAAGGTAAGTGAATTGGAAAAAATATTCAGATCATTGGATTACGAGCCACCAGAACATAACCCAACATAGTCTATGACAGAAAGAAAGAAAGAAAGAAAGAAAGAAAGAAAGAAAGAAAGAAAGA
>NW_026596256.1:16890465-16909386 GCF_907164565.1 Psammomys obesus | reverse complement strand
AGAAAGAAAGAAAGAAAGAAAGAAAGAAAGAAAGAAAGAAAGAAAGAAAGAAACCCTGTCTTGAACCAAAACAAAACAAAGACTAAAACTGAGTTTGATAAGCCATGTATGGTAGCACACACCTTAATCCCAGCACTCAAGAGGCAGAAGCAGACAGAGTGAGTGGGAAGCCAGCCTGGTCTGTTTAGAGAATTCCAGTCTAGCCATGGCTATGTAGTAAGACCCTGTCTCACAAACAAAATAACAACTACAAGAAGAGAAAGGAAGGGAGGGGAGGGAACGAAGGAAGGAGGAAGAAAGGAAGAAAAGGAGGGAGGGAGGAAGGGAGGAAGGAAGAGGGAGAGAAAGGAAGGCAGAGGGCACCCGCACTCCTGGAAGCATGTTGGCAGACAGGTTTGTTTGCAATGGGCTATCTGCTTTAATATCTGTATGTCTTTTCTCCTATAACATATGTATATGACCTTAAAATCACCACAAACCCCAACAGTGAGACCAAGACATTTACAAGACCCAAAGCCAAACCTCCTTACTCATTCTTCACTTGAGCCTATCTCTACCGTTCCATAGAGCATACTCCTTCAAAATTCTGTTATATAAAAACAGCTGAACCTCTATCTGTTCAACAGGAACAAGTTAATTCTGTGTGTTCCCAGCATCATGATACCAAAAATAAACTAACTCTTCAAAATTCCTGTCTCTGTTTCATCAAGATTTTGATCTCACCTATGTGATTTTTTTGTTAGAGCACAAAAAGCAAGAAATACAACAAGAAACAAAATGGGGGCTAAACTGAATTTGGTACTTTTTTTCTTAAGTTCCAAGCTACAAGGAACATCATGAGCAAATGCAAATGTACTGAAATGAAACAATAGGAAAAAAAAATCTATGTAAAGTAGGAAGAAATTAAGTCATGGTAATAGAAAAAAACCTTAGGAAATAATGAACATTCACTCACTCACCTTAGAACTGGGACCCAAATCACCTCGAAACGAGACTTGGGTGAATTGGTAATGCTATCTGTGTGTGCCTATGGCTCCATTCCACTAGTAAATAAGCCTACTGAAGAATAGTGGGCAAAGAACCCTAGGTTACCTATATTATCTTCCTTAATGAAGTATGTTAGAATAGGCCTTCAGACTCCACGCCAGAGGTTGCTTTGAAATTCAAGTCAGAACCTAAGACTTACACAGACATAAGAAATGTGGCTTATGCTGTTTTTTTCTCCTTCAGCTCTATGTTGGGTCAAAGAAAAGGAAGAGCTATACATAATTTCAAGACAATTAATCGGGGCTCGAGAAATGACTCAGTGGGCAGAGGGCTTTGCTCTGTATGGACATAAGGGCCTGAGTTTGGACTGCGAGGACCATGTATAAAGCCTGGTGTGGAGGCTCAAGCCTGTAATCCAAAAGGCAGAGCAAGAGAACTGGAGGAAAGGACTTGCAATAGATGTGCTGCAGGCAAAGGAGAGACACTGCCTCAAAAACTGAGGGGGAGTGTGACACCAGAAGAGAAAGATGTTGTCCTCCGGACTCTGTATGCCCACATGCAGGAGTTTGCAACCACACGTACACACAGACATAAATGCATTCAACATATACTCACCGTGTGTGTGTGTGTGTGTGTGTACCTGTACAGACAAACACACCTGCACACACAGCAACATAGACACACTCCGAGGGGGAGAAAAAAATGAATTGTTTTTTATTAGAATGGGGCCAATGAGATGGCTCATGGGCAGGACGAGCAGAGTTTTCTCTCTGGCACCGGCATGGTAGAAAGAGATAACTGATTCCTGTACATTGTCCTCTGACACCCCTCACATACGCGTGCCATGGCAAGGCCGTGTCCACATCCACACATGTAAATGAACGGGATTTTTATATTTATGGCTACGAGCCTAGCCTTTAATGGCTGAGCCATCTCTCCAGCCCATGAATGTGATTTTAAAATTAAAATGAAAATCACTTTTTGGCAAAGCCAGATTTTTTTTCTTTAACAGTTTTTAATATCTGTTGACTTTAATTTTTCTGTTAACTTTTACCTTTTTTTGCTTCTGAACAATGAGTAAAAAGAAATAGAAGTTGGAACGTTATCTAAGGTGAGCTACCACAGAACATAGAACCTATGTGTGTAGCTTACAGGTCGTGTGGTTGCCCTGAACTGTTTGTGGCCATGTGTTTTCAAGAACGGACGAGCCTCCTGACCTGTGTACAAAAGTTTGGAAGGTCTGTGCCAGGGCTGTGAATACGCTTTATGTGTGCCTGTCGGGCTCTAGTCCGACTCTAGTGTGCACCCTCACACACTCACACATGCAGGGAACTGTTTCAGATTTCATCCCGTCCCACCAGGACAAGGCGCCGTCCCTCCCACCACCACAGAGAGCCACTGTAATCTTCAGCGCTGTAAAAGGATCTGCTGAATACCTAGTCGTTATTATAGACTGTTTTACAGATGAGAACGCTGAGGCCGGAAGGTTAATCTGCCAAGCGTTCTGGTGAGGGGAGCAACAGAGCTGCAGACATGTCTCCTCTCAGCCTCCTCTTCAGTTTTTTCTGAAGTCACTGCTAATCATCATCCGACTCATTCGACTCACTTTAAAGACGTGATGGGACAGTGAACCTCAGTACTTGATAAAAGCAAACAAACACAAGTCACTCTAACCAACACCTTTCCGTTGCTTCTAACAGAGTAAAGAGTTGAATTTTCTCAGGTTTCCAAAAGGGCCACCTTAGAAAAAGGGCTGCATGATAAACATTTAGGTGGGACAGAAAACCTTCAGGAATTTTTAAGCAAACCAAAGATAATGCTTAACCATGGAGAGGCACTCTGAGAGTGAGCCAGCGTGGAGGACGGACAGGCCCAAAGCTACGGCTCTAAGAGCTGTGTGGGCTGGGCAGATTCAGCCTTACCCTTGTCCATGGATACACAGTAGAACACCTGAACATGAAATCTGTCAGGTAGATTTCACCAAGCTTAATTTTCTTATTCTGTATTAGAAAAACAATAGTCATATGGAACAAGCTTTTAAAACATTCTACAAGCTTGTAGAAGACTGCTATAAGTTTACCATCTGATTCTCCTGCTAAAGTACTCTTTTAAGAAAAAAAAATTCAGACTTATTTTATGTGTGGGGGTGTTTTGCCTGTATATGTGCCATCTGCTTGCCTAGTAGCTGCAGACAGGAGCCAGAGGGGGTGGGGGTGTCAGATCATCTGGAGCGGAAGTTACAGCTGGTTGTGAGCCACAATGCGGGTGCTGGAAACTGAACCTGGGTCCTCCAGGAAGTCAGCAAGCTCTCTTAAGCATTGAGCCATCCATCCATCCATCCATCCATCCATCCATCCATCCATCCATCCCTCAGAATCTGTTTCTTAGACATAGCCCTTATACCCTCATTAATGGTGAGACTCTAATTTATAGTAATGTATAGATGCCATTACAAAAAACTGTTCCAATAAATTCTGGGTGAGTTTCCACATGAGCATAATGTCTCCAGGATATATTGTGACACTTGCTTCCACTTGTGAAATTCACTGTTTTTGTGAAATTCACTGTTATGTTTCTGGCTTCTGAAAAATAATTAGCCCGCTTTCACAAAGTTGTGCTTAATGTAGCAAGACACTGATGCCTGGATTGTGAAGACACAGGAGTTGAGAGCTCACCTTAATTCTCTCCTGAGGCAGTCACAGCCTTCTGAAATGAAAGCTTTGCATTTAAAGTAAGCTTCAGCTATGAAACCACTTAAAACATTTGTTGTTTTAAATCCTCTCTCTCTCTCTCTCTCTCTCTCTCTCTCTCTCCCTCTCTCCCTCTCCCTCTGTTAAATTCACTTTAAAATGTCAAGACATTCAAAGTCAGCCATAATGCTGGCTATCTATGATCCAGGCACTGAAGCATGGGCAGTGTGAATTTTAGGCCATCTTGGGCATATAGATAGACTTTTTCTTGAAAGAAAATAAGAAAGAGTGACCTGAGAGATAGTTCCATGGGGGTGCCCTGCAAGTGTGTGGATCTGAGTTTGTTCCCTGTGTATTGTGGTTGATTTTAATGTCAACGTGCCGCAGATGAATGTCACGTGAGTAGGGAGCCTTGCTTGAGGAACTGTTCTGGTTGCCTTGGTTGATGTGTGGAGGCCGCCCCTAACTGTGTACAGCACCTCCTGGTATGAGTGGCATGTCAGACTGAAGATCACTCAGCTTCTGCTGGTTTAGCTTTTCCCCTCTTGCTGCTGAGTTACTCTGCCCTTTCGCTGCTTCTGACTCCCTTGCTGGTGTCAGAATCAGCGTTTCAAGCTTTCATCACAGACTAGGACCATTGGCTCCTGTGCCACACTGGGACTGCTGAGGGAGCCAGCCCCATGGACTGAGCAACTGTGGGTTGTTGGGCCTCAATGAGAGACAGCCATTGTGGAACTATTCATACTGTTGAGGCACCCAGCAACCAGCTCTGAGTGAATACTGGGTTCTCAGCTTTGAGGGGTGACTCTGCTCTTGTGAGGATATGTATGATGTGTGTATATATATGTAGATATGATATAGGTATGTATTCATCCCGCTGGTCGTTCCTCTAGAGCAGGCTGACGAAAGCATTATGTAATGACAGCTTTGTGAGGTCGTCCTCCACATGCATGCTGTGGCACACGTGTCTATATGTACACACCACCACCACCAAGAAGCTTTTAACAAGCAGGAAACGAGAGATGGGGGTCTGGGGTAAACCATGTAAGGAAACCCAGCTTCTTCATTAGCCATGCCAAATAGCTGCCACAAAAAGCCCATGTCACACTCTGCTATGTAAAATGTTCTTGATTTCCATCACCTTGATTTGAATTCTTAGTTCTCGTTTGTTATGTAACTTTCTTGATATCATTCATTTATTTTTGAAATAACATGAACCTGCTAGAACTGCTTCTTGACTGTTTTTCTAGCATAACTTTGTTGTCTGTATGGATGCCGTTTTACAATTCATTCTTTTTCCTTGTAATAATTTCATGTTACATGTTTGATGTTGAATTTCTTTTTCTAGGACTTTAAGAAGAAAGCTCGATTTAGGTAGTATCAACAACCTTGTTAAAGGATATGACAAATGGGTCTGGAGAGTTGCCTCAGCACTTAAGAGCACTTGATGCTCTTCAGAGGACCCGGGTTCAAGTCCCAGAACCCACATGGGGCCTCAGAGTTTCCCATAACTCCAGTCCTACTGGACTCCAGATCCTCTCCTGATCATGAAGGGCACCAGCACATCATCATACACCAAAGGCAATAAAATAAGCCTTTTTAGAAGTACAGCTTTGGGACTGGCGGTGTTGCTCAGGAAGCAAAAGTGCCTTGCTGCTCAGTCTGACGACCTAAGCTCCTGGAGATGGAAGGAGAGAAAGAGAGAGAGAGAGAGAGCATGTGCACACACGCTATTAATAAAAGATCCAAGAGAAAAGGTGGTAGCTTAGTGTTATCCCCCTAAGCACACAGACACCTTCATTTCCAGTATGAAGACATTATTTGTGTATAATCAAATATAATCCCCACTGGAAGAGAGGGAAGACAATCTCTTTAGGAAGGCTCTGGAAAAACAAGTCCAGGGCATTGACACGAGGTTTTGACGGCACATGGCAGTGTACACCTGTGCCCAGGAGGCAGCCGAGGAAGTACCAAGGCTAGCCTCAACTACAAAGTCACTTTGGGGCCAGTTTAAATAAAATATGAATAAAAAAATGAATGAACAAAGGAGTTTCAGTTCTGCCCTGCCCCGGTGGGAGGAGTCTGTCTCTTTGGAAACCGTGCATGTTATTGTGCTTCATAAACCTCAGCTGTGTATTAAAATAAATAAATAAATAAATAAATAAATAAATAAATAAATAAATGTAAATAAATGAACAACAACAACAACAACAAAGAGTTTGGGAATTTTCCTTTTTTTATTGCTTAATTTACTATTACAAATTTCTATTATCCGTAGTTAAGTGCCGGTTCCCTAATCTGCTGGGTCTTATTCTTTCCTTTTAAGAAAACTTTTGATTAGTGTTGGGGGTTGGTCTGATGCTTGTATTTCGATGCTAATTGCTGACCCTCAAGATCTGTTACTGCCTGGATAAACTTATTTTTCTTGTGTAAACCTGCCTAGACATTATACCTGATTGGTTGATTAAAGGCCTAAAAGCTGGGCAGGAGAGAATGGGGTAGGCATGACTAAGCCATCCCCCACAAGGGGTGGAGTTCAAAAGAATCCCAGGAAGAGAGGAGGTAGGAGGACACCAGGGTAGGTTAGATTGGAGAAGGAACCTCGTGGGCTGGGAGGAAGGACGCCGAAGATGGTATGAATGCAGAAAACACCAAAATACAAAAATAAGCAAGTATCTTGTGATTATGGATGGAAGGTAGCCCAGAGAGGAATGCTTAAGGCAGATGGCATTGGGAAGGAGCTGGGAGATGGATGGTGAGGTTATAGGGGAAATATCTGCACAACACTAGGTAAATGAGGCAATTATAAAATCTAACAGGTGTCTGTGTCTTATTATTTGTGATAGTGGGTTAGATAATACCACCGTAATATTAATAGCCTAATAACATCTGTTAGGCCATACCTTTTAAATTTACAACAGCAGATTAGTTTTAGACATGTAAATACAAAACAAATAAATAACTCAAACAAACAAAAATCTAACCCAGCCAGAGTTATGGAATCTTAGTTGTATCTCTTTACACCATTCTATGACTTATCTGGAAAAAGAAAAGAAAAGAAAAGAAAAGAAAAGAAAAGAAAAAAAAAGAAAAGAAAAGAAAAGAAAAAAAGAGTCAAAAAAGGAAAAGAAGGCAAGGAATCACCTACCACTAAAAGCAAGTAGCTGTTTTTGTTTGTTTGTTTGTTTGTTTGTTTGTTTGTTTGTTTTGAGACAGGGTTTCTTTGTGTAGCCGTGGTTGTCCTGGAACTCACTATGTAGATCAGGCTGGTCTTGAACACATAGATCCACCTGTCTCTGCCTCCCAGAGTGCTGAGATTAAAGGTGTGTGCAACCATGCCTGGTGCAAGTGGCCTTTGAATGAACCCTGGACCAGATTTTTTCATCTTTGTTCAATGAACTGGGGGAAATGAAGTTTAAATAATGTACGTTCAGAATAATTTTGAACCTGTTTTTCTACGATTAAGAGTTAAAGCACTTGCAGTACATTATCCCTGAAATCGAGGTACCTCAATAAGGATGCAAACAATTTATTCTCAGAGCTCAGTACAAGCAAGATGTGAAAGCTGACTAATAAGATGTTACAGGGTGGGGAATGCTGGGGAGCAGTGCAGGCCAATGCTCTGTACCGGTCTTCTACAACCGCTGCAAAGTTAGAATTGTGTTTAATGGCTGAGGTGTTAAGAGCAGAAGAAATCTGGAGGAGGGGGCACACTTGCAATCTCAGTATTGGGAGGTGGAGGCAAGAAGATCAGGGGTTCAGGGTCATCTGCACCAGCATACTGAGATCAAGGCTACCGGACTACATGAAGCAAGCACTTGGTCTACATTTCACGTAGTGAGCATTTCGGGGTCTTTAAAAACCCAGTTATGTTATGTAAATGTGTTTTTGTTTTAACCCCAGGTGTGGGATATGGGGCTGCTTCCGTTTGTCCTCAACTGTTAGCTATGATTGTCTCATGCACTAGCAGGGGCGTGATCTTTGCCAGCTGCAGAAAGTTTACGTTTGAAATTCTGGGGACTCTTCCAAGAGGGATAAATGCTAGAGCCCTGAGATGGGTGGAGGGTACTCCGAAGAAGATGGAGGAGGAGGAGGAAGGAGAGGAAGAGGAGGAGGAGATACCCTGACAAAATGGAGAGTGGACTTGCCCCAAGAAACTCCTAATCAGCAGGAAGCAGCTTATAGCTCTCTAAACCCCCTCTCCCCACAATGTTTCGGTCTCTCCTACCTGGTGTTGGGGTGTTGGGGGGTTGAGAAGAGTGGTAGATATAAGAACCTAAGTAAAGTAGCATTAAAGAAAATCATGCCAACAGTTTCAAACAACAACAAAAGAACAAGCAGTGAGGTCCCTGTTTGGGGTCACTGTCAGTGCTTACAGAACCTTGAACCAAAGGTAACTGTGGAAATCAAAACTTGTTGCCTTAAAAGACATGCTGCCAGTGGTGGTGGTGAATGCCTTTAATTTCAGATTCAGGAGGCAGAGGCAGGAGGATCTGTTGAGTTCGAGGCCCACCTAGTTTACAGAGCAAGTTCTAGGACAGCTGGGTCTACATAGAGAAACTATGTCTTAAAAAAACTAAAAACAGAAGACAATGCAGCCACACCTGATAGACTAGGATCAGAGGGAAGGGGAAGAGGACCTCCCTTATCAGTAGACTGGGAGAGGGACATGGGTGGGGAAGAGGGAGGATGGAATTGGTAGGGGAGGAGGGAGGGAGGTACAGGGGGGATACAAAGTGAATAAACTGGAATTAATAAAAATAATTAAAAAAAAACTAAAAACAAACATAAAACCAAAACCTAAACAAAACAAAACAAGAAGACAAGCTGGGGCCTAGAGGAATGTCTCATATATGAGATCAGGAAGGACCCACAAAATCTCTACCCAAAAAGGGCTCACGACAACATCAGCAAGAAGTTTAACTCAGTAAACTGCCGTTTGGAGGTAGGAGGATCGGGGATACCCTAGCAAGCTAAGGCCATTAGAAAGAGGAGGTGGTATAAGATCAGCAGAGTTGAGGTTGAGTTATTGGCCAGTTAGCATGCAGGGCAACAGTCGTGAATGTGCACCAGTGGGATCAGAGTGCTCTAGCATCTTTCTGACAGGCAGCAGGTCGCGTGGGTCACACTTTCAAACAGTCCTATCCTTTGTCTCAGCAACTCTCCTTCTAGAAATTCATCCTCGGGAGTTAGTGAGGCACGTGCTAAAGTCGGCCTGCTCTGTCGTAGCAAATTATCAAAGGCACATCAGTAGGAGGCTGCTAGATTGATTAAACAAATTATGCCTTTTCCACATAAAGAGCATTCTTCAGCCATCGGAAACTATGAAATAAATTGATAGGGAGAAATGTTACCAAATTAAAAGGTAGGTTGCAAAATGGTACACAATACAATTCTATTTGCATTTATAGTGCTCATTTACATTTAAAATAGAAACACCATATAGGCATTTTCTTCAAAAATCGAGGCAATGCATGGAAAAAAAAGTAGTAATAATCTCTCAAAAGATTATATACTTCACCATACCAGGCAAACAGCATAATTTTGAAGATGTGGAGCCCTGGTTCAAAAGCTAAGAATTTCAAGATAGTGACCACAGAGCATTAAACTAAGCCTGGGGCCTTATGTAACTGTACGAGCCACATGCTCGTAAAGCCAGCCCTGAGCATTCATATAGATACACGGCTTACTATACCACATACTATTACAAGTCACACATACAGCACCCAATAAGATGTACATTACACTAACTGATTGGATATGGAGTGGGTGGGAGGGTATACGTGGTCTCTCCCTCCCCTTCTGTTTCGTGATTTTAGGGATCGTGACAAAGGCAATACATTTTGTAAGAAAGGCAATCCAAAGTTTAGTTAAATTGTTCCTACAAAGAAGTAGCACTTACGGCTGGTGAAACTAGTTGTCTGCCAGTGTGCCATTTGAACGCTCCACAAGAGTACCTCCAAGAGAGCAGCCAGGAATGAAGGGCTCAAAATGGGTGGCTCTTCAAAAAGATTTCTGCGGGATGTGGTAATCCCAGCATTTTAGACTCTGAAGATCACCATGAGTTTGGGCTACACAGTGAGTTCCAGGACAGCCTGTGAGATTCTGTCTCAAAAACAAAACAATAAAAGGAGGTCTAGATATATGGCCTGGTTGACAGAATGTTTTTGTAGCATATATAAAAGCCCATGTTTACACTCAAAAGTAACCACTAGGGTTACTCCTCTTCCTCTCTCCTTTCCCCCCAACCCCACCAATAGGGTCTCACAATATAACCTTGGCTGACCTGGGATTCACTTTGTACACCTGCCTAGTCTTGAACTCACAAAGACTTGCCTGTCATTGCCTCCCATGTGCTATGATTGAAGGCTGGATTAAAGGAATCCACTGCTATTCCTGACCAAATACGAATCACTTTCAAAGAGTTTCACATACCAGTGACTCTTAAGAGATACAAATACAGGGCAAAATTTCCTTTCTTTCATATAGAAGACAGAAGTCTAAGAAAAAAAAGCTCGATTTGGGTGGCACATCTATAATCTCAGCAGTTAGGAAGCTAAGCCAGGAAAACTGCTGTTTCTAGGCTGACCTGAGTTACATAGAAGGACCCTGCTTAAAATAGTAAATAGATAGATAGATAGATAGATAGATAGATAGATAGATAGATAGATAAATGAAGAGATTTCCTCCCCACCCCCCTTTGGAAAAGAAACTGCTCTTACATGTCACTTGAGTATGGATATTTTCCCACTGTTCTAAATGGTTCTGACAGTCACAAATTCAGCCAAATAGAAGTATTGCTAGTCATTATTTGGTTTGATCACCTCCAAGTTAAATGCTTTCTGTAGCTGTATTCTGCTCCTTTGTGGATTCTTTTTCCCACCCTTTATGCTCCCCCCCCCCATTTTATATCCTATCACTAGATAAGAGAGAAAGAAGAATAGAGGGGGAAAGAGAGATCAAGAGCCTTGAATCTAATTTCTTCGTTTCTTCTTTACTTGTAGCTGGTGTTTGCTACTTTGTGGGTTCTTCTTTTTCCCACCCCTTATTCCCCACCCCTACTAGATAGGAGAGAAAGAAGGATGGAGGGGAGAGATACAGATTCTTGACTCTAGCTTCCTTCTTCTTGTTTCCTTTTTGAGCATGACTACTAACAAAGTGCAACCAGCCACCCTGAATAACCAATAACCACCAGCCCCACCTGTCAGGGGGTGGTCTTACCTTTATATACGCTCTAAACAGTTCCCAGAATTCCAAAGGTCACACAATTGCAGAAACTATCTGCAACTGGCAAAACCACGCCTCTGCTAGAGCATGAAGCAAATCATTATGAGCTTTTGGAAAGCAGCCTTATATCCCCACACCTGAGATTAAAAGGAAAACATATTGTTATAGTATCTCTGTGCTTTTTAAAGAAACCAAACTTCCAGAATTCTCACCATAGTTTCCCCTGATGCTTATTTACAAGTAGAGCTAAAAAACCGGGAGGTCTACTCGGGATCAGTATGGTAGCATAGGTTCTGCCTTGGAGAACACCAAGGTTTGACTAGACAGAGCTCCAGGTCGTAGCCAAAACACAAGAGTGTGCTGGAGTCATGTTTTTGTGCACTGTGTATTCAAATGCTGATCTCTGTACTCAGAGAGATGAGTACAGGCTAGACTCTGGCACTGTCATATCCATGAAGCCTCTCCTGTCTCAGTGTTTTCTAAACATTGTTCTCCATCACCTTCTGATTGATTAAATAAAGAGATGAACAGCCATTGGTTGGGCAGGAAAAAGAAAGGCCCAAAGAGGGGTTCCATGTAGGGACTTAGAGAGAGAGAGAGAGAGAGAGAGAGAGGAGTTGCCATGGGGACATGGATAAAGAAGGCAGTGCCAGGGCGAGACTAAGATGGCAATTAATGGGTCACAAGACTGGGAAGTAGGCCAGGCCAGTATGGTCAGGCTAGAATAGCTTACGATCTGCCCGTCATATTGCCTGAAGCTTGTAATAAATACATCATTATTCACAGCAAGAATAGGCACAGAAACAACCTTGCATTTTACAAAGAGTACAAGACATTCTCATGTTTATTGATTCCAAATAAGATGGTCTAACACTTCCCAGGTTCAGGCTCTCAGTTATACGGTCAGCAACCTTTAACAGGCTCTAATGAGTGTTAGAATAAGCATGTAGGCGAAAGGACAGTGCTTTCCAGAATTTAGCAGTGTGATGTAGTGAGAAAAAGAAGTTAACAGGTTCAACAAAAATCTTTTCTTGAGTCCATCATAAGGTGATCTGTGGTGACCAAGTTTCTACAGTACATCAGGAGTTGCAGACCTTTGACTTTGGAAGCATCTGAAGAATCCACTGCAACTCCATTGGGGAAGTTCTCCAAGAGACTTCAGGGCTTTGTGTAACATAGTGACAAACTATAAATAGAGTGCTGGTAAATCCTAGGAGGTGTGTATTTCAATTTACGTGCCTTGAAAGTGTTCAGTCTTGTATTATTTTTAATTTTTATTTGAAAATTATATGGGTATAATAAAACAGAGTACCTTATACCAATGTGGTCTATGCTCAGTCATAGGGACAAAACTAACACATGCTTTAAGATAATATCTTACTTCTGTGATTACCTAAAGCAGAAACCTGTTTTAGGACACCAGTCTGTCTTCACTGACACGACTGAAACCACTCATTCTTGAGAGAACTTTTACCAAGCTGATTGGCTGTTTTTCTCCTATTCTCAGTTTCAAAACAGAAAGTATGATACAGTTGCAAGACATTTTCGAGGGTAGGGAGCTAGCGCACTCACAACACACACACATACACAGAGACAGATAGAGACAGACAGAGGCAGAGGCACAGTTAACACATTTATCCTTTTCATATCCACAGAACTGTTTTTTTTCCCCTTAAGAATTTTAATAAAATTTTCTTTTTTAAAAACATGGTCTCCCTGTGTAGCCCTGTCTGAAACTTGATATGGAGACCAAGCTAGCCTGAGACTCATAAAAATCTGCCTGCTGCTGCCTCCCAAGTGCTAGGATTAAAGGCATGCACTGCCAGGTCCAGCTATGACATTTTCCTTTAAATGATTGTATCAAGCACACGGGTGTTTGACACGGTGTGTGTGTGTATGTGTGTGTGTGTGTGTCACTGCGGATGAAACTTAGGACTTCATATATGTTGGGCAAGTACTTTCTACTGAGCTGCCTCCAGCCATTTGTTATTTTGTTTTCCATTTTGAGGCATGGTCCCCCTGAGTAACCCCGGATGGCCTTGAGCTTTCCATCCCTTTACCTCAGTGCTCCCGAGTACCTGTAACTATAGATGTGTGTCACCTGGCCTGGCTACAAGAGGCATTTTCTAACATATCTATTTGGTAGACATTTTGATATTTTGAGACTGAAAAGACCTAGTTGAAGGGAAAGCTGATGTGAAAGTTCGCACACAATGCAGGGGGAGGAACCATCTAGATAATAATTACACTCCTCCGCCAGCCATCACGAATATGAATATGAAACAGTTTCACTGACTTTAACAGTGAGGGCGGGAGGTGGTAGCCCTGGGATTGGAGAGGCAGAAGACTACAGGACAGGACGTGGTGAAGATACTGTTAGTCAGTATACTTTAGTATCAAGAATCGGAGAATGAGATTAAGAATCAACAATAGCTGATGTTTTCAGCTGAAGAAACAGTGTCACCTTTGGTAGAAATGATAAAGGGTTGTGAGTTAACAGCTCTTAGGGGTTTTTCTTTCATTGATTTGGTTGAAAAGGAAGCTCCCTGAACAGGGCAACTGAAAACAGAGGCACTAAATCTGCATTTCTGTCGTTAGTGTGAGACATGGTTACAAAAGGAGACATATTCCTCACGAAATCTTCAGGACAGGCTGAAGTGGAAGTTTTTGGTTTCTTTAGAAACTCAGCTGTGTTGTGTGAACTTTTTCTTGTGGGCGATGTGGGAATGA
This sequence comes from Psammomys obesus, assembly GCF_907164565.1. Classification (NCBI taxonomy): domain Eukaryota; kingdom Metazoa; phylum Chordata; class Mammalia; order Rodentia; family Muridae; genus Psammomys; species Psammomys obesus. The sequence continues at coordinate 16,895,752 of NW_026596256.1, read as the reverse complement.
CACTCCCCCCTTATACATTATTTTACGGGACACAGGATCCATTGCCGTGATATATCGCCCTTATTTTAATTTTTTTTAAGGTTGAAACAATATTAAAAATTGGTTGTCATGCCAGATCTAGTAGACCTTGAAGTCATCCCAGGAAGCAGAACACCTGCTTTTACTGAGGGGTTCAGACTTTCTAAAACAGAAAGCTTGGAAAAGAGCCCGCCAACATGGGTGGTGTGCCTCCCATGTGATTTCTACGTGCTTTGAGGTTTGAGAAACTGTATCTTCACATTTCAGAACTAGAGTTAAGAGATCGAGTTGAGGTCTGTGTGGGGTGCCAGGGAGACAGACCAGGAATGTGTTTAAATCTAGGCAGGCCCAAAGTCAAGCTAGGGCTCCAGTACCTGCTAGTTGTGTGAGACTCAGCTGGTTACTTAACCACACTAAACCTTAGGCTTCTCATAAATGGAAAATGGAAAGAATAGCTCCCTTCAAAGTGCAATATGAATATGGATAACTGACATCTCTGTCCTTCCCAGGTGGCTCTAGTGTCAGAATCGGTTCAAATTCCTGTTCTAACATTCACTGCGTGACTTAAATCAATTACTGCACCTCTCTATGGTCTGATTTTCTAATTTGTGAGGTGAATACAATCACTTCATAGAATCATCGTAGGAAGTCAATGCATTTATATAGCTAGGTGTGGTGACTCACTCCTCCAATCTAAGCACTAGAGAGATGGGGGCAGGAGGATTAGGAACTCAGTCCTGCACAGCAAGTCAGAGGCCAGCTTAATCTAATCTGAGAAACCCTGTCACAGCAGACATTTAAAAGGCTGCCTTGGCTGGGCACGGTGGTATGGGTGTAAGCCTAGCACTCAGGAAGCTGAAACAGGATATGAATCACAGGCAAACCGTAACTACATAGTAAGACCCTGCTTCCAAAACGACTGTTACATAGTATTGGATAAGTGCTATTTATAAGAATAAACACACAAATAACTAATAACTTTTTACAATCTACTCTCTTTTCTAAATAGCCCCTGTGGATATATCAAAATTAACCTTTTAAAAAGAGATGTATTTATTTTTATTGAATGTATATGGTTGTTGGCCTGCATGTTTATGTATGCATGTATGTATGTATTACAGCACACGGATGCAGGCATGCACTGTCTTTGGAGAGAGCGTTAGATCTCTTGGAGCTGTAGATCTCTTGAAGTTACAGGTAATAGTGAACTACCCAACCTGAGTGCTGGGAACTGAACTCCAGTCCTCTGCAAGAGCAACAAGTGTTCTTCTCTGCTGAGCCATGCCTCTAGCCCTAAATGCCTTATTTTGATAGATAGTTAAAAAGTACTACCTTTGGATGTGGTGAAAGAAAGGGAAGCAAAATCACCTAGTACCCTTTTGTTGTAATTCTTATACATTTGTAATTATTTAAAGATGTAAAAATTTTTAAAAATCAGGGCAGGAAACTTGTCTGAAGTGAGAGGTATTAAGGTGAAAGCTGAGCCTAAATTCATTTTTTTTTCCTTGATTAAATAGTCAAAACTAAGTTTGAGGAAAAAGATATTCTGGTGTGGTGGCATATACAAGAAATGCTAGCACTGGAGAGGCAGGACAATCAGGAGTTCAAGCCAGCTTTGCCTCTATAAAAAGACTGAAGCCAGACTGGATTACATGGAATGCTAAGTCAACAAACAGACAAACAAAAATTTAGGTGTTTCTCCTCCCCCAACCGAATTAACATCAATTTTCAAAATAAACAGTCATTTTCTTCAGACTCCCCAAACCGTAATTCAGAATCTTCTGGGAATAAAAAGACATGCAAGAAGTCTCCCATGCCCAGTCAGTTCCCCCCAGCCACTCCTACCCCACCCTGCACACAGAGAATACAAGGATGCTACTGTATTAATCTATTTTTGTTTCTGTAACAAATAGAAACAAAATACTTAGTCTGGCTATTTTCTAAAGAGAGGTTTCACAGTTTTAGTATTGTGTTCAAATAGTACAATACTGACCGCTGAGCTCCTCCCTCCCCCCATAGCAGATGGCACCATGGAGGTGTGAGAGGAAGATCTTACCGTTAGACATGCAACCAAATAAAACTGGCCAGCCAGCCTTATCCTTTTTTATAACAGCTCTCTCTTGTGACATATCAAAGGGTCCCACAAGAACTATCTTGATCGTTTCCTAGGATAATTCCTGAGATGGATAGTCAACCTTCAACACATGAACATGACAAACTACACATAAACTACAGTTACTGCCTATGACTCAGGTTTTCTCTCCAGAAAGAAGCAGCCCAACTGTAACAAACACAAATTGTCTTTCAGCAAGATCTAGCAATGTATACAATGCCTTCTTTCCTTTACCTAATACTATGCACCATTTTCATTTTCCTCTATTACTCACAAGAAGCTGACCAAATCTCTCCCTCTCTCGTTCTCTCTCCATCTTTCCACCAAAATTTTCTTACCCTAAGTCCACCCTTCCTTCCCTTCATTTTATTTTTGAGATGGTCTCACTCTATAGCCTAGGCTCACCTAGAACTCAGACACTGACATTCAAGTGCTGAATGTCATACTTAGATCTCATGGGTTTGCTTTGGGACACAGGGTTTCTCAATGTTCCCAGACTGGCTTCAGAATTCTAGAACTTACTGCCCAAGTCTCCTAAACCCTGGGATTATAGCGGACACCACCACATTTAATCATATTTTTAAACACACTAGTGCCCCAGCATGTAAATATAATGTCACTTCAACCAAATGAATCTTTGGAGAATAAAAATATATGAGGGAGAGGGTCCATATAGAGGGTCAAGTCCAAGCACGAGGACGTGAGTTCAATCCCAGCAAAGGCAGTCCAGGTGTGCATGCCTGTAGTCCCAGCCCTGGGAGGCGGAGGCAGGGCGACCCAGAGATGACAAGCCAGCACATGCCAGATGTTGAACTTCTGGTTCTGTTGAGAAATCCTGTCTCGGGGCCATACGATGGAGCGCAATAACCATGCGGGACATAGTTCTCTGTCCTCGTTTGCACAAGGATGTGCATACCTGAATACCTCCACGCACCACATACCCCTCCGGCTCACATATAATGAACTTCATCTGAATTTTAAGATCTGAATTCAACTTACATTCAGGTTAACCTTCAGTGCGAATTACTTCCAAAGAGCTTGTTTGCCAAGCCCAGCCCAGCAGAAAGCATACAAAATACCAAACACTTGTTTGAAAGGCACTATTCTAAAGGATTTTGTTTTGGCTATTCCTCCTATTGTAACTAATCTTCAATAGGTGACTCCTATAGTCCTGCAGCTCTCTCTGTCCCTCTTTCCTGGAAGAACTTAGTCCCTGTATCCTGTCTAAACCCATTGCCTTTGTATTACACATTTAAAAGCACTCTTCTTTGACTTCGTGTTTATGTAATATATGCATCTTAAGTATTCATTTCTGCACGTGGTTCTGCCCAAACAAAATAGACCAGAAAGAACCAGAAGACAAAAGTTCCCAAAGGATTTTGTACCAAGGTCTCTTGCCAAGTTCAAACAGATTCGGCTTCTCCATTCCTCCTGACTCTGAATTGCTACTGCTTCACAAAATCGCACACATTTGAAGAACTAGTAGTTGGAAATAAACACACACATTTGTTTTTTAGACAGAGTATTACGATGTAGCTCAGGCTGGTTTCAAACTCACCGAGGTTCAGCTGCCTCTGCCTCTGCCTCCCAAGTGCTGCATTTAAAGCGTGCAGGTAGAAACTTGATCTTTCCGTAATACCTACCCCTTTGCGGCCAGTTCATCTTGGAACTGCCCATTCTCGGCTTAAATATAATTTTGAAAACATTTCATCACTCTCTATTCTGGACCAAGGGCCTCTAGCATACTTAGCCTCTGTCAGTGAGTTGTATGTCTGCGCTTTTTATCTTGAGATGCTCATGAACGGGAAGGGGGATGTAACTAAACAGCTCAGAGTGGCTTTCAACTCTCCAGTTCAGGCAGGCCGTGCACTTGGGATACTCCTACTTCAGCTGCTCCCCTTCACGCCCAGTAGCTAAGGTTACAAACCGCGTCACCAGCCCGGACCACTTCTGAAAATTTTGAGAGGCTCTTTTGTATCTGTTTTACTTTCGCCTTCGGTTACAATGTTTCTGGTGAAGATGGTATCATTGCAATTAACTTTATCAAGAGTCACAATGTTGCATTTGCTATGTCAAGGATCGCAGCGCTCGCTCTCCACGAATTAATACTCCGTGACCAAGCAGTTTAACGTTCCAAGATGAACTGCCCGTAAGGGGGGAGGTATTATGGAAAGACCAAGTTTCTACCTGTTGCCGGCACTTGGTCGGAGGCCCCTTTCCTTTTCCTCCCGTGTCCCTCTCGCTTTCCCTCGCGCTTTCGGAAAGCGCGCCACCAGAGTCAATCCTAGACCGGCCGCCCCGGCCCTGGGACGGTAGGCAATTCCCAGAACGGGGCTAAGGCTTTAGGACCCTGCGTGGAGCTCGGACACGCCTCTTTGCCTTCCAGAGTGAACGGAGCGCTAAAGTACTACCGGAGGAGGCAAGATCGAAGTCCAGAACCCCACATCCCGAGCCGCCCCGACGACCGTACCAACCTAACCCGGACTGCACCCTGCGCGTCCCCGCCCGCTGCCGGGCCCGCGTCCCGCGGCCGCCGCGGGTTTCTCCCTCCGCGCGTGGCCACTCCCCTCCCGGGCCCCGGCGCCCGGGCCCTTTCCTGCCCCAGACTCTCCCTTCCCCTTCCCTTTCGCTCTTCCGCCCCCGCTCTCCATCGCCCCCTGTGATTGGCCGAGCGCGCCGGAGCCCGGCCGGCCAATCGGCGGCCCGGGCTGGCGGCTCTGGGCGTGGCCGCGAAGCCGGGCCCTCAGAGATCGAGGCTGCCTCCCCCTCTCAGCCGGCAGCACATTCCGCCGCCGTTGCCGCCGCCGGCCCCGCGGTCGTCCTCGCCGGAGCTGCCGTGGTACCCGGGCTCGGGGCAGGAGAGGGCGTCCGGGGAGCGGAGGCCGCGGAAGCCGGGCGAGAGGAAAGGAGCGGACGGGCGGGCGGCGCAGGCGGCGGCCGGCTTCCTGGGAGCGTCGGTGCGGCGCGGTGGTTGGGGCGGATCCCGCGGGGCCCGGGCGGGGGGGGAGAGTCGCCGGCCCGGCCATGGCGGACAACGAGAAATTGGACAACCAACGGCTCAAGAATTTCAAGAACAAAGGCCGCGACTTGGAGGTACAGTGGGGCCCGCGGCCTCCGGCGCCGGCGGGACGCGGGTGCGTGCGGAGCCGGGCGGGC
>NW_026596256.1:16871030-16890065 GCF_907164565.1 Psammomys obesus | reverse complement strand
TTGTGCCGGGCCTGCTCCGCCTCCGCCGGCGACAGCGCCCGGGCCCGCCGGGCGCGGCCTAGGCCTGCCCTGCCGAGCCGGCCCGACGCGGGTGCGGGAGGGCGGCCGCGGGGTACCGGCCGCGGCGGAGGCCCGGCGGCGACCGAGGCTCCGGCTCTGCTCGGGTCCCGACGCCGAGCGTCGCGGGCGGAGGGCGATGGGGGAGCGAGCGGCTACCTCGTAACTTCTCCGGGCCCGAGACGCCTCCACAGGCAGGCGATTTCTCTGATCGCCCCGACTCCGGCTTTACTCCAACGTCCAAACTACGGGAGTCAACTTCTCGGTTGAAAAAGACACCCCCGCCGCGGGAGGCGGACCTGGTGATGCTAACACTGCCTTCCGGCGGCCTGGGTTTCGCCCTGGTCCTAGCTGATTCAAGATGTGGCTCACGATGTGCCCTTTCCCAGTCAAAGGACCCACCTCCCCCTCATTTGAGCTTGTCCGCAGGTCTCTCTACTCCTCTCCTGAGAAGACATCACCAGCTTGCATTCTTACATAGAAAGTCCAAAGGGTTCTTATACAAAGCTGTCATCCTCTAGTCTACGGTATCCTTTCCTCCACCTCCTGAGGGTGGTGGCAGTGAGGAGCCCCGGGTGGGCTGTGGATTGACACTGTCACGTATTTTAAAAGGGAAAAGAAGACTTCATTGTCTTAGACACAGCTGCTTCCAAGGTTCCATATATTAAACACACAGATTCTCCCCATTGTGATTTTTTTTTTTTTTTAAATAAACTCTTTCCTTCAGCTTTGGGATTTTTTTTCGTAGGTGCCTAGTGATTTTTTTTTTTTTTAAACACAAACCATTCTAATCGAGCTTAGCTTTTAAGAGAAAGTGGTAAAGTGTGTTATGCCCCTATGTATTTTTGTATCTTATCTTCATACTCCTGTGGTCTGTTTCTGAATTTGAGCATTTGCTTGATTGAGGCAGCAACTTTTGTTTACTTTTCACAGTGCCATTCAATCCTTTAATGTAGTTTATCCTGTTTTAGGTGATTGCAGTAGTTACAAAGACTGTATGTCCCAGGATGTTTGTGGCTGTTTAGAGATTGTTTGAATGTTAATAAAGTTTATCTTTGGGATCATTTTTTATAGTGGAAGAAATTGTAAAGATTTGTATGTAGAAGTATTTTGTCTGTATTTGTGTGTTTGTCATGTGTGCCTGGTGTCCAGGGAAGTCAGAAAGGTGTGGTCCCCTGGAGCTGGAGTCACAGACAGTTGTCCTCCGCTGTGTGGGTGCTCAGAACTGAACTACTCAACTATTTCTTCAGCTCCCAAATTACTCTCTATTGGAGTAATGTACATGTCGCTAAAGTCATCCTTTTAAATGTACAATTCATGGTTATCATTAACTTTACATGTGGAGCAATGGTTTTTTTTTTTTACAAATATGAATATTTAGAATGGGACAATCAGGTTAGGAAACTATGAAACTAATAAATACCACAAAGTTAGAAATTTCAGAAAAATATCAGGTAACCAACCAGTGTCTCTAATTCCTTTATTTTGCTACCTGTTTCTAACCGGTCCCTTGAAATGTGATTCACATACTATACAATTCTATACCATGTAAAGTGGTTTTCAGTTGTGTTCACATAGTTGTGCAGTGAGCACCAAAGTCAATCTTAGAGTATTTACTCCTCTCTAAAGAACCCCTGACATAGGTCATTAGCAGTGACTCTTCATCTACTCCCACCCAAAATGTTTTGTTTGTTTTGATTGCCTATTCTGAATGCTTCATGTGAAGTTCGTGATTTTTGTGGCTACCTGCCTTGAAGGTTTATCCATACTTGTAACAGGAGTGTTTTCTCCTTAGGTCTGAATAATATTCCTGCATGTAGTTATACCACATTGTGTTTACTAGTTTATCTTCATGGACATGGTTAACCCTTTCCAGGCAGTTACATATTGCTGTAGGGAGCATATATGTACACATTTTTGTGTAACTTTTTTATTTCTTTTCGTTATAAACCTAGAATGCTAGGTAATACTGAAACTTTACATCTAACTTTTTATAGGGTTGCCAGACTTACTTTATCCCTTTCCACCTCTTCCTCTTGTTGTTTTCTTTAGGACAAGGTTTAACTACGTAGCTGTAGCCCAGAATAAGCTTACACTCTCAAATCTTTCTCGCTCATCCTCCTGAATACTAAAATTACCAACATGTGCCACTATAACCTACCTGCCAGCTGCTGTTGTTGTTTTTTTAAATATCTATGTGTTACTCCTGCTTTTCCCTTCCAAGTGCTGGGATTGCAAGCATGTACCACCCTACCCTGTTTTAAAGTTACTCTTTTAAAAAAATTACCCTTATTATGTATTTCTTGCCACTGTAGGCTAACAGATTAAATACTGATTCTACCTGGCTAGCATGTTAGGTAAATTAAAACTATATATAAATGCTTTTTAGATATATTTTGAGATCATAATAACTGACCCACTCCCTGATGACTGAATAGTATGTACATTAGAAATTAGAATGTTTTCATTTTTATACCTACAAATATGACTACAGAAAAGTTATCTTTGTGACTTATTCAGAATCACATAAATGGCTGTTTGGTAGTGAATCATAGCATGTACGATGCCTTGGGTTTGATCTTCAGTACCACAGAAGAAAAGGAAAGCTTCTAAAAATCATGTGTACTTGTAATGAGACAGAAACATCTTTTATTACTTCTAGATAGTCTGTTTGTTGTGTGTTACCTTTATGCCTGTTATCTTTCCAAAGCCTGTATGTACATTTTCTCCCCTCCACATAGAGTTGCTGCATTGTTACATATGCAATGTATGTAGAAAATGGTATAGTTACTGCATTGTGTTACATATGTAATGTATGTGAAATATAAGAGATCCTAAGAAAATAGCTTTATAAAAAGACTTTGAAAAAGTTTTAAGATTTATGTTTTGGAGGAAGCAGGGCTATTGCCAGAGTTACAGCGAGAATTAGCCTAGATGCCCTAAGTGCTACTTTAACATTTAATCTGTGCTTTAAAAATATTTCACAGAGTATGATTCCTTTTCAAAATCTAGTTTCTATTTTGCCATTACAGTATTTCTCTGTTTAGACCAGCTGTACTCTAAGTGCTTAATAGTGTCAGGTGGATGGTGGCTAACTTAGTAGACAGTGGATATGTAAATATACAGTAGCATATAGAGTGAGGTAATTGTTATATTTTGGGGAGAGGTTGATTGGAAATAATGAGTACAAAATCTGCCAGTTAAATTTTACCTGATCTCTGTGTGTGTGACCTTGGAAGAATCATTTAAGTCTTAAGATTTTTTTCATCTACTAAACTGATAGCCTGACATCTGCTTTTATGAGTACTGTGTACCTACTGTGTAGGTTAGTGTTAGTGAGATGCCTAACAACTCACTACAATTTCTCTTTTATGGTGGAGGGAGAGGGGAATATAATAGGATTCAGTGTGATCTACTCTCTTGCTCCCCTATCTGCAGTTAGGGACTTTGTTTTTGTTTTCCTGTGTGTATATAACTTATGTTACTTTGCACTTCAGATTACATTAAAGAGTCAATGGAGAATTGCCTATTGGAGGGCACTTTGGGCATAGTGATACGATGTGACCCTTCTGAAGTCATAATTTTATGATTCATCTGTTTCTAATACTCACTAGTACCTTTTAGTATATCAATCCAGCCTGAAAAAAAAAAAAAAAGCCATGCTCCCTTGAAAGACAGAAGTCAAAGGAAGTGTTTGTGTCTCTTTGAAATAATGTTTAAGGAGTTAACAGATGATGTCCTCAAAACTTGACTTCTTTCCTGTCGTGTGGTAGAGGATTGTCCAGTACTAGTTTGAGGTAGTAACTAACATAAAGAAGGGTTTTGCAGTACAATACGGGAAATGGATAGAGACCAAACCGCTAGTGTGACTTGCCAACAGTGAGCAGGTTAGGTAGTAGAGAGGACTTCTTTTGTAGCATTTCTAATAAACTTTCAAAGTTTTTATAAGCATTCTAAATGTTTGCAAGTTGAAATAGGATCTAAAATATGTTGAAAAGTAATTTGCTCTTTTGAAAACAGCTTATGCTAAGTATAAGTATTAAAATAACACATAATTCTGAGTATAAAATATGAAGCCAGGTTGAAAAGGAATAAAAATGATGGGCTTCTTTGTTTTTGGAAAGCTTTGTTAACTCACAGTGTACAGAGTGAAAAACATTGCTAAGCTATTAAGTCTTATTAACTTTAGAGACTGACCTCTCTCATCACAAATCTTGGAACATATTTACTGTGCTTAAAATAACTACTATCTAATTCTTCAAATAATAGTCCAAGCATAAAACAATATGAGACATCTAATAGAAATATCAATGGGATTTAAATTATTTCTTTAGCTTCTTATCAGCTTTTCTGGTTTATAAGACAACTGACTTCAGAATTGCCTCATTGATAATTTTCTTAAAATACCAAGATGTCCTTGTTTTTCATGGTTTAATAAGTATGCCAAATGAACATACACTATTTAGAAGAGTATATGAGTGATTTTGAAAGAATGAAACAGCTTTAGGAAAAATACATACATAGTTGTTTGGTTTAGTTTTTATAGGCACTTGAGCCCAAGCTCCTGTACTTTCTAATAAAGTCATTTGTTTGGGGGTGTTTTTATTTTTGAGAAAGAATCTCACTGCCCCTAGCTGACCTGGAATTTGCTATGTAGACCAAACTGGCCTTGAACTCACAGAGATCTGCCTGCCTCTACCTCTAAAGTGCTGGGTTTAAAGACATGCACCACTATACTATACCCTTAATGTAGCTTTTGGGGGTTTTTGGTTTTTAGTGTTTTAATTTTATGTGTGTGGATGTTTTGCCTGCATGTATGTCTGTACCACATGTGTGCCTGTTGTTTGCCAGGGATAAAGAGGGTGTCCTATCCCCAGGATCTGGATTTGCAGGTGGTTGTGAACCATCATGTGGGTGCTAAGAATCAAATCTGGGTCCTGGGAGAGCAACTAATGCTCTTAGTTGTTGAGCCATTTCTCCAGCTTCATAGGTAGGTATCCCTGAGAGTTATGATTGTGGGTATCATCCCAGTGTTTTCTGGGATAGTGGACATTTATTTAAGGCCTTTACTGAATGAGAATGCATAATCAATTTGACATGCTTTGCTGATTTGAAGACCTTCGGGTTTAGTTTTGGCACAGAGACAGGAGCATAAGGAACCTTTTGAGCACCTGTTACAGGTGTGTTTACCAGTTTATCTCAATCTTAGAAATTAAAGAAATTTGTACTTCTGACTTAACAGACAAGGGAGTGATTTATCTCAGGTGTATGGAAGTCTTCTGTAGTTTTTCCCTTGAGGCAGGGTTTCTCTGTGTAGCCTTGGTTGTCCTAAACTTCGTAGACCAGGCTGGCCCCTAACTCACCTTGATCTGGCTGCCTCTGTCTTCCAGAGTGCTGGGATTACAGGCATGTCCTAAGGCTGTCTTCTGTATTAATACTGTATCCTACTATCTTATTTTTTTCTCAGCCTAATGCAGATCTCAAATTTGGTCAAAAGGTTTTGCTTGAAAGCACTACTAGCATATTCTATAGGTTAGGCATTACTGTTCCTTTGTGCACAGAGATTTTTGGAATTTTGTATTGCTTGTGAATTTCTAACACTTAAAAACACACTTGTTTTTCGTTTAGAATCGGTTAAGTCGGTGTTCAGGGAGACTCCCTTCATCTTCTAGACATTACTGTGAGAATAGTCTTTTGAGTGGTACCTACAGAATTCAACAGAGCTGGGCGTGGTAAGGTGACACATGCTTACAATCCCAGATACAAAATTTAATATTTTCAGTAGTCAAGCTGCTCATTACCAGCAGTTGTCTTTGACCTGAAAATCATTATGCCTACTAACCAGTGTGAATTAGAAGTGTTTTCTGAGACGGGAGCAACAGCTTAAGAGTGCTGACTGATCCTCTACCTGGTTCAGTTCCTGTCACCTCACACCCAGTTGTACCTCCAATCCCAAGAAATCTTTCTGGACAGACTAGGCTGACGCAGGACAATTACCATAAGTTTGAAGTTAACCTGAGCTCTAGTAAGATCAGGGAGGAGGAGAAAGAAAGGGGGAAAAAAAGAACACTATGTGTTTTAGCTCAAAAGCCTGTAGATGTTTGGGGCTAGAGACTCATTAAGGACTCTTTCGATATTTTCCAATTTGGAAATTAAAATTGATATATTACAAGGTGTTTTTGTTTGTTTTTTTGAGGCAGGGTTTCTTTTCGTAGCCATGGCTGTAGACCAGGCTGGCCTTAGGCTCATAGATCTACCTTCCTCTACCTCCTTAGCATTGGGATTAAAGGCCAGGCCCAGCTAAAATCGATACTTTTTAAATCTTGAGCTGGCGAGATAACTTAGCAGGCAAAAGTTCAATCCCTAGGATCTGTGTGGTGGAAATGAGATAACCAACCCCTCAAAGTTATTTTATATGAATATAAAAAAATAATAATAATGGAAAATAACTTGGCTTCCCCAAACCAAAATTATTTAATGAGAAGAATGTTCATATTTAACATCTTTCATATCTCTTTAATATCTGGTGTAAGAGAAGACCACTGAATTTCCATATCAATTTCTGAATTTAGCATACAGATAAGTGTTTGGGGGAAAAAACATTTACCTTTCAGGATACTCTCTTTTTGTTTTATTTGTTGGCTGACCTAGAACATGTAGGTCATGCTGGCCTTGAACTCACGGTGATCCACATGCTTCTACTGCACGGAGTAGTGGGATTACAGATGTGTGCCACTGCGCCTGGCTTTTCAGGATGCTTTTATATTATAGTGTAGCTTCAGGGATGATGATTTCATAAAGATTGGTTGAAGTGTTGAATCTGAAGCCGTATCAGTGTACTCCTTACGTTATTGTTAGGCTACGATACTGACTGAAGCACAGGCACTAGTCTGACTTACATGTCAAATGTATCTGTGTGTTGTTTTGTTGCATGTATTGAGTTATTTGGAAAGAATTCCACTGACTAAACCAAACTGAAGTTATTCAGATCTTCCAATCAGATCTTCCAAATGCTGACATAGTTTGTTATGCAATGAAAAGATTTCCTCCCAACCTAAAAAGAGTAAAACAGAGAAAGAAAGAAGGAAAGAAAGAAAGATCACAATTCAATATTAGTACAATTCAGAAAAATCACTAAAAAAAAAAAAAAGTCAAGCTCATGGTGGTGAACACAGTTTTCTAAAACTAATGTTTGAAAGCCCAAATTTTATCTTCAGCAGTAAATACTATAAAATTGGTTTCCTTTACTCATTTAAAAAAAAAAAAATCTGTCAGACACTGAATCAGAAAACCTTAATTGCTATCATTCTTTCAAGTGAAAATCCTCTTTCTTTAAAAAAAAAAAAAAGTTCAGCTCACAACCTAAGTGCCCAAGTACTTTTATACATATGACTATAGAAGGTGATATTTCTGTAGGAGTGATGTATATATAATCCTGTTTTGTCACACAGTTAGAAAGAAAAGGTCAGCATTTAATTGATAAATGTTCTCTCTGTGTGTGTTTGTGTATTGAGGCAGGGTCTCTCATTGTGTAGCGTTGGCTGGTTTGTAACTTGTCATGTAGCCTCACTTGCCTAGAACTCACACCATAGACCAGACTGGCCTTACAGCCCAAGTGCCAAGATTAAAGGGGTGTGCTGCCATGCCTGTTATCAAGGAGTATGGGCGCTTTGTCTGCATGTATGTCTGCACGGTGCATACCTGGTGCTGCTGAGGGCCGGAAGACAGCAGATGGTTATAAGTAGCTGTATGGGTGCTGAGAATTGAACCCAATTCCTCTAGAAGAGTAGCCAGAGTTCTCAATTACTGAGTCATCTCTCCAGCCCCAAGGACATTCTTCAGTAACTTGCCCTAACTGAAATACAGTGACACCATTACAGCATAATTATGGTTTATCTTAATTCACTAGCAGTTAGAGCACTAGCAATTTTAACCCCCTTACACCAGTGCCATAGTAACGCGCAGATATACACCCATACATCAACACGCACATCATTAATGTATGTTTTGTCAGGAAGATAGTTGTGACCTTAAAAATTCCTTTAAAATGTCTCAGGACCCCTGGCCCCGAGGACCATGCTCTTAGAATCACATTCATAGTTTTATTGGCTTTGCTTTTGTTGCAGATAATTGTGACTTACAGTTACTACAGACTCTTAAAATTGTTTTTTACCTTTATTTTGTATGTGTGTGAGTACATGGATACATGTTTGCCACAGCAGGCCTATAAGATCAGTGAACAATTTGAAAGATTTGATTCTGTCTTTCTACCAGGTCGGTTTGGGGAAGCAGACTCAGATCATCAGGCTTTTGTTTATTTATTTTTGTTGTTGTTGTTGAGACAGGGTTTCTCTGTGTAGCCCTGGAACTCACTCTGTAGAACCTCCTGCCTCTGCCTCCCCGGGTCCTGGGATTTAAATGCATGTGCTGCCACTACCACCTGGCTGAATGCTTTATGTAGATTTTGTTGCTGCTTTCCCATAGATTTTAAGTTAACCAGAAAACAGTTGTTTTGTTTTGTGCTTTGTGCCTGCACCTATGTCTGTGTACCACATATGTGCAGTGTCTGCAGAGGTCTGGAAAGGGCATCAGATGGCCCTAGGGGGCCATGTGAGTGATAGGAATTGAGCTGGGTAGATCAGCCAGTGTCCTTATCTACTGAGCCACCTTACAGCATTGGAAAACACTTCTAGTTCACACTGTGTAGTAGCCAGAATGATTTTATTTTCAGATCATGGACATTTTCTGGTAATAGGAGTAGCCTGACGCTTGAAAATTAATACCAAAACAAAAGTTGTTTGCTTGTCACTTTTACCATAATTTTAATTTACTTTAAACTTAACTTAAACTCTGTGTGATATGCACACCTATAATCTCAACTCAGGAGACCAGAGACAGGAGCATAAAGAAGCCAACATGGTATACACACTATGACCCTGTCTTGTTTTCTTTTTAACTTGTAAGATTAATATAAGTTACGTTTTGCTTGGAACATCATTGAATTTGTATTAGCAAAAGTCAGAGTAGAGTGTTTCCTAAACTGATTATGGACATACTTTCTAATACCAAAAAGCAAAATTTTTTGTTGCTATCTACTGAGTCTATCATGGCCTCTATTATGACGGATTGTATCTCTTGAATCTTGAACCAAAACAAAGTCCTCCCTCTTACAAAGAAGTATACTGTCTTTGGTGTCCTTCTGTTACTGCTCTCCCACCTGAGCTGTCAGCTGCCCCTAATGCCTGCTCTGTTTTTAATGCTATATTTGTGCTTCCTCCAAGTAACAGTATCCTGGAATCCCCAAACTGAGTGTTCTCTGCATGGTCATTGAAGTTGGTCCTACCGTGTTGCTATTTGATCTGTCTCTTTAACCATTTTGAGCTTTTGGTAGTCCAGAAAAAGAATCAAAACGTTAATCTAATATTTTCACATATTTACATCATACCTGGTTCTTCAGTAGATCGTATGGAAATCCAAGTGGGGTTTTCTGGGGGGTGGGATCCTCTCGTGGTCGGAAGGTTACTGTGGTCTTTTTGATGGTATGAAAATTGAAAGTTGTGGAGCTAGCATGGTGGCACATGCCTTTAATCCCATCATTTGGGAGGCAGAGGCTGGCTGATTTCTGTGAGTTCTAGGCCATCCCAGTCTACAAAGAGAGTTCCAGGACAGTCAGGACTACACACAGAGAAACCCTACCTCCAAAAGCAAAAAAAAAAAAAGTTGAAAGTTGCTCAATAACTCCAAGCAGAAGGAGCTGTTTTAGGAAACAGACCCAGCTCAAAAATAGTTCAACCATAATGGGAGATCTTGTTCTTATAATCAGATAAATCCAAAGCACCAGCTGGCATTTTGATTAGAGTCAGCATCTAGGGATGACTGATGATATAAGCAACAGTATGGATACAACTTTGCTTTCTCTAAGAAGTGAATTAAAAAAAAAAAGAAAGAAAGAAAATTTACACACATACAATCACGTTTACCAATAGGGAAGGTTCAGCAAAACAACTCTGCATGAATACTTCTGACACCAGACTTGAGAGATTTTCTGAAAATTTGGAGATTTTTTTTAATGTTACCCTTTCAAGCAGGTGGTTGTTGTTTTGTTTTGTTTTGTTTTGTTTTAGTAAGATACTGGCTTGATGTCCTCTAAATCAGTTTCAGAAGCTGTAGGCTTTACTCCCACAAGATTGCCCCCTATTTTTCATATGCTATTTGCAGGCACAGGTTGTGGCCTTCTGATTGATCAGCTAGCTGTAAATTCAGATTACTATGACTACCTTCCTCTGGTTCAATTACTTTGCTAAAAGTAGCTCACAGAGTTCAGGGAAACAATTACAGATACTAGAAAGCTACAATTGAACAGCCAAGTGGAAGAGTTATGTGGGAAGGGCTGCAGAGCGTCCATGACCTCTCCCAGTGTGCTGTACTCCGGGTACTGCTACACTTTCGGCTCCTAAAACAAACCAGATAATTGTTCTTAGGGTGGGGGGTTATTTGATATATACACATCATTTACATACATAGGCATGATTAAGGATTAGTGGTTGGTGATCACTTTAGCTCTCTCTCTTGCCTGGAAGTTAGAAAGTAAAGATGAAAAGGCTCTGCCCTAAGGCTGGGTCAAACTTATATGTAAGGCTCTGGGTTTGATTAACAGCTCTGCAAATGATAATAATGATGAACTTAAACCCCAGATCTCTAAGTATGCTCGTCATATGCCCAGCCACTGTCATATAAGCATTCTAATGGCATTCTTTGGTTGGTTGGTTGGTTGGTTGGTTTTGTTGTTTTGAAACAGGGCCTCTCTGCCTCCTGGGCTTAAAGGCATGTGCCACCACAGCTGGCTGGTATTCTTTCTGAGCACAGTCTCCCTTTGAAACCAAGGCTGGCCTTCAATTTATAAACTTTTGATGCCCCTACCTCAGCCTCCAGGTTGCTAGGTTATAGGTATGGCATATGCCACCATGCATGGCTTCTAAAGACACTCTTATCCTGAAATTCCAAAGATTTTGGAAGATGTGTTGCAGGGGGTCGTGGAGTACCCAAATAAATAATAATATAATGTTAAATGTCTGGAATAAGTAACTCAGTGAAGACAGAAAGTAATTACTGGTTGTTAACAGTTAGGATGGAGGAAATGGGGAAAATGCTTTGGATATAGGGCCCTGTTGTGTTTAGGTGAGTAAACCTATGGTATGTGAGTTTTACTAATGATGATAACAAAGAAAAATTAATTAAAAGAGTGCTTTGGGATCATAACCAATTTACACTACCCGGTAGTTACAGTTGAATTTGTGCAAGCAGCTCTTTGTCACTGTCCTTTACTTCTACCCTTTCCTTTATGTTCTGCAGATATTTATTCAGCATCTGAGTCTGAAATTCTGTTATAATCATGCGCCTAAAGCAATGAACAATATAGGCTTAATTCCTAGTCTACCAGGCCAAGATCTCTTAGAGCCCTGGGCTTAGGCTGACCACATGGGAGTGTTTAACCATTTTGAGCTAGTTATAGTAAACTGCTTTGTTTCCTTAACAAACCTTCAGTTGAAGGGAAAGGCAATCCTGAGTGTTTTCTATTTGTTAACTCTTCCCTTGAATAGAAAAGCTTGATCTCTAGAATTAGAAGACTAAGGATTACATCTCATTAGCCACAAAACATTAGGAAAGTTTTATGTTTTCAGCCTTAACTTTTGCATCTAAAAAATTTAAATCCCACCTTTGTGGGTACTTGTTTTGATTGAACTTTTAAGTAACAATCAGAAGCCCTCTTTTATTTAAATTAAGGTCAAGTAGGGTAGGCTATTAGGAAAGTTTCCAGGTCAGTTCTCACAGTGTCTGACACCAAAGATAAGATTTAAGGATTCATGATTTTTATGATACTGCCTGCCAGCTGCCAAATGAACTACTCTCCCCCCACCCCAGCTACTATGTTAATCTTGGTATTAAGTTAAGTTACTAAAGATAATTTAGCTGAGCTCATAAACTGCCCAAGCTAAAGCATATCGATTGATTGACCAATCAGCCTGCCTTCCTTCCTTCTTTCTGTCGGTCTGTTTATAGACTGGCTTTTTGGGGGCCATAAGGTGCCTTCCTCCTAATTCCTTGCCTGTCAGGTCTAGTAGGGAGTATGGGGAGCATGAGTAGAGTTTCTTTGGGAAAAGGTTGCTACTGTAGTGGTGTTTCATTCTTTTCTGTTCACTTGCTACAATGTTGCAGATCACTACTGGCTCCTTACCGCCTGTCTTTACTGTCTACAAAGGGGTTGTTTGTTTTGAGATTACCACTCTCCAATTCAGAAAATAGCCAGGGTTGTTTAAAAAAAAAAAAAAGTAAACCCAGGCTGAGGAGTACTCAGTGGTGAGTGCTTGCTTAGCATGTTTAGGGTCCTGGGTTTCATACCCAGCAGTGCAAAACAAACAACCAAAACCAGGCTCACCTGCTTTAATAGCTTCCTGTGTGCCACATTTAGCTTCTGAATGCCCAGTTGAGACCTTCAAGTCTTTCAGATTTGCTCTTTATCTGTTTGTCCTATCTGAATCTTTTGTTTTCCTCTAGCTCTTAGACAACAATAGTCATCTTCTTAAGGTCCTTCACACAAGCCACTCTAGCTGTCAGAATTGCTTTCCCACCTTCCGAAACTCCCATGCTTCAAGTTATAGGAATTTGTATGCTTGCTCCATGTCAGCTTCTCCACAAATGCTGACAATTATGGCACTCTCTGTTCTGCCCATTCCATCCTTGAACTTTTGAGTGATCCTCCTTTGTCAGCCTCTTAAGTAGCCAGGACTTGAGGCATGGATTACTGAGCCTGCCGTACAGTTGACACTAAAGGAAATATTTTAGGGAATTTATTCATTCATTTTTGAAATAGGGTTTCACTGAGTTGCCCAGGCTGGCTTTGATTCTGAGATCATCTTGCCTTAGCTTCATAAGTACCTGTATTAGAGTTGTATCACCGTGCCTGAATGAAAAACTTAAGAGAGAGAAAAAAAATATGTGAGTGTCTGGATAGGTTTGGTAATTAAATACGATTTTTAAAATTCACGTTGATTTTTTTCCTCTTTGTGAGCAGGTAGTACATAGCAATTTTATTTGCCTTCTTGTTTTCTTTCTTGCTCTTTTCTGAAATAAGTGTCACTCCCAAAGTTGGAAGGGGTCTTTATTAATTAAAACAACAATGAGGTACAGAATTTACAAATGGAAATCTATAGGGAGAATTTGGCACTTGGAGTCCCGTGGCATGGCTCAGCAGCAAGCCTAGTAACCATGAGTTCCGACGTGGTAGAGGAGACAACCAGTGCCCACAAGTTAGCCCACAAGTGCTCTGTTAGGATATATTATACAATGTCACATACAACAGGTTTGATATGAAAGAGATTTATTAGATGAATGGAGAGAGAGAGAGATGGTGCCCCCCAGGAGAGAAACTGAGGCAGAGAGAGTGTAAGAAAGAGAGCTGGAGGGAGTAGCTGATGGGTTGTATCTGAAGCGCTTGGCCCAGATGATGACATAGGACACAGGTAATGATATAGGATGTTGTCAGGACCCTAAAGGCCCCTGAGGGCAGGCCAGCCGGTTGAGTTGCCTGCACAATATGATACTAACTTCCACATACAAGCCGCCACACGTTCATGCCATAGGCGTGTACGTACACACGTACAAGTGTAATGTAAAAAATTAAACAAGAAAATAAAAGATGAACTTGGACACATTTTGTAAAGTGTGTTGGAGAATTTGGAATCCTTTTGCACTATTGATGAGAATGAGAAGTGATGCAGGCGCTTTGGAAAAGTGGTGTTCCTCAAGTTAAAATAGAATTAGACCTTGGGTAGAAAAGTTGTGTCTTGTGGCAAAGAATATTGGACTAGATCCAGAATATCTGAGACTTAATATTCTTAAGAACGTCACTTGGTCTCTGTTCCTGTCTCTATAAAATGAAGTGATTTAAAGTAAAAGATTTTTATTCTTTTCAGTTATAAAATCCTAAAATGTTCTTTAATTAACATTTTTCATGAAGAGGAAATGGAGAGGTGGCTTGGTGGTTAAGACAACTGGCTGTTCTTCCAGAGAACCCAGGTTCAGTTCCCTTACCCACCATGGATGGTATGGATGGTAGCCTACCACCATCCATAACTCCAGTTCCAAGGGGTCAGACCCCCAATTCTGACCTCCGTGGGCACCAGACATGAGAATAGTATACCAACAAACATGCAGGCAAAACAGCCATACACATACAATAATCATTTTTTATTAAAAATATTTTTCATTTAAAAAATAGTGAATAGAAAAAGCCACTCTGATGAGGTCCCTAGGACATGTGACAGCCCCTTCTGAGTAAATTCAAAGGGTTTTTCCAAAGAGACAACCAGCTTTGCAGAGGCACCCGTGAAACGCTGTTATGTGTGTGGCAGTTTTTCCGTTTTCTCCATCTAGAGAATTGAGGGTTGAGATGGCCCGTGAGATGAGAGCAGCTTCCAGAGACACCTTATAAAAGCACTCCCTTAATCAGTGTGGCTTTAACAGTTTCATAGATGGGTCTCCTCAACCTCTGACCCACAAGTTGCTAATGGCATGTTTTTTGTTTTCTGTTTTTGCTTCATTCTCTTTCCTCTTACATGCATGCCTTTATTGATTTTATTATATGTATTGATTCATTAAAACAAAAGCAGGACCTACAGAAGAACATTGCTGCTTCCCAGCTCTGAATGTGTTAAAACAGACAATAAAAAAATATTTTTTGTAAGAAAGCCACAAATTCAGATTTACTTTCTAAGTTAGGAGGAAAGCATTCTTTAATGTCTTGATGTTTTACCTCTGTTTTTCTTTATAGAGGACTGTTTATTGATGGGGTCTTGTGTAGCCCTTTTATCCTAGAGCTCTCTCTAGGGGACCAGACTGACATCGCCCTTGCAGTGGTCCTCTTGCCTCCACCTTATGAGTACTGGGATAATGCCATCATGCCTGACTTTTTAACTTTTTGTATAAGTGTGTGGTTATTTTGATTTTTTTCTTTGTTTTAGGTTTATTTATGTATATTTATATTTACCATGTATGAGCCTAGTGTTGGCAGAAGTCAAGAGATGGCATTTTATCCTTTGAAGTTGCAGTTAGGGGTGGTTGTGAGATAATGCAGGTTCTGGGAATCAAACCTGAATTCTCTGCTAGTGCTCTAAACCAGTGAGTCATCTCTATTCCCAGGGTTTGTTTGTTTTTCGTGTTTTGAAGCAGTCTCATAATTTTGCCCAGGCTAGCCTTGAACTCAAAGACAATCTTCCTGTCTCATCCTTCCTAGTACTGAGATTATAGGCTTGAACTGGTGTGCCCAGCCTAACATTTTTTTCTTTTTTAAAAAGTAGAGTTGTTTTTCTCATCTAAGAATGCACCAGAACAGCAGAGGAATGAGATTCTTCCTCGGTCTTGGGTCTACTGACTTCCTTAGTTTGATTAAATCTGATTTCATTTCCTACTGTAGTAATTTTTCCCAGTTTCATTTCCCATGTGTTGTGTTTTCTTCAGTCATTTATAACAATTCCTCAACTTTTGTTTGCTAAAGTTATTTTTACAAAACTGTTTGTTTTTCAGTTTCTCTCTTCACCCAGTTATCAAACAAATAATCAAGACTATTATATTAATAATAAGGTTCACAACACAATAACTGAGCAGTTATTACTCTATTCTTAACCATGTAAGGTGATTTGGTTTCCTCCCAGTGTACATCTCAGAGATGCTTGCACTTTGTAGTTTTTCTTGCTCAGCTCTTCTGATGTCTCCTGAACCTCTCTGGCCCTCAATCCCCTAAATCGAGCCTTGTTCTCTCCCTTGCTCAGCAGTTCAGTTATTTATTTAAAGTTCAGACTTTATTTAAAGTAAGCTGCTTTATTGGCATACCAGTGGACAATTGGGGAGTAATGTTAGCACAACATTGAGACAGGAGATTGTCAGAACAAAGACTACAACCAAATATGTGTGCGTGGTGTGTACAGAAATCAGTATTTTAATTACATAACAACCTTATGCCTACATTTGTTTCCCCTGTTACAAACATGAAAAATTTAAAGAAAAATAAACATACTTGTAAGAAGTAATTGGTCACTTTAATCTATTCATCCTTCTTTGTTTAGCATTGTTGTCCTCAGTCCCTGCAGTTGTTTTCATGTCCGCTTTCTGGTTTCTCCCAACAGCAGTCAGCATAGTATATGAGGTTCCAAGTAGTGTTAAATGTCTACTCTGTGGGTGGTTCAGTGGTATCTACTATGGAAAAAACTCCCATAGTACCCCTTCACTAAGATAATTCAATGAGGAAAAAGTTATTTTCAAACCATGGTTTAATTTCTCAAAAAATTGTATTTATAGGTAGGGATATTAAAGTTCTAGTTAGCGCATACTGTATTAGTGATGAGCATTAGATCCAAGTTTCTTCTTTCTTAAGTGCAAGGATACATTGCACTTGAGTAAGTAAAGAGCTTATCAGTTCAGGAGGCTGTTTTAACATAGGTAAGTTGTTAAAGCAGTATAGGAAATAGTTCTACATATCATGCTTTGAAATGATCCATATTCAAAAACTTAGTCTGCCATTGCTACTTGATTCACCATATTAATTGGGCTAAATAACTGTGCCCACCAAGTATTTTTAGGTAGTGCTGCTTATTTGGGCTGAAACCGCAATTAAAACAAAGTACACTTGACTTTATGTAATTGGGGCTCTTGGCTTAGCCCTCCAATTTTCGCTTTGACATTCTTCCACAGATCTTGCACACAACACCTTTTGAAAACTAGTGTATTAATTGTAAAAGCAATAGGCTTCATTCATTTTCATAATGTATACATGTGCTTTGATTTGCTTTTATCCTTTCTTCTCCCTCTCTTTGCTCTTTCACAATGGTTATATACCCTTTTGAATTTCATGTCTCCTTTCTTCTGTCCTGAATTCCACATATGAGAAAAAATACACATGTAATATTTGTCATTGTGAGATTGGCTTATTTCATGTAGCATAATCTCTAGTTCTACTCATTTTCCTACAAACAACATGGTTTCCTTTTTCTTTGAGTCAAACTCCATTGTTTATGTATACCATATTGGCTTTATAAATTCATCTGTTGATGATACTGAAACTGATTCTTTGACTTGACATTTGGTAAAAGTGCAGCAGTAAACATGGGTATTTAGTAAGCAGATTTTGGTTCTTCCGGGTACATACTCATAAATAAAATGTAGCTAGATCATGTAATAGATGTGTGTTTATTTTTTTTTGTGGAACCTCCATACTGCGTTCTATTTTATTTTCTTTTTTGTGTGCATTAGTGTTTTGCCCTCATGTGTATGTGTGCCAGGGTGACAGATGTTCTGAACTGCAGTTACAGACAGTTGTGAACTGCCTTGTGGATGTTTGGAATTGAACCTGGGTCTCTGAAAGAATAGCCAGTGCTCTTAACTGCTGAACTATCTCTCTAGCCCCGTCTATAGTAATAGTTACATTCACAGTA
The DNA here is from genome assembly GCF_907164565.1 of Psammomys obesus. NCBI lineage: Eukaryota > Metazoa > Chordata > Mammalia > Rodentia > Muridae > Psammomys > Psammomys obesus. The sequence continues at coordinate 16,872,522 of NW_026596256.1, read as the reverse complement.
ACAGTTACATAACATTCTCATCAACAATGCCTTAAGTATTCCATTTTCCATACATTCTAATCAACATTTGCTGTTTTGGCCTTCTTGTTGATAGCCATTATGCCTGGAGTGAGATGGGATCCCAGCGTAAGTTTGATCTTTACATTTCCCTGATAGTTAAGGATGTGTAATGTTTGTTGTTGTTGTTGTTGTTGTTATTATTATTTTGTCTATGTGTATTTGAGATAGGGTCTTCTTTTGTGTTGTTCACATTGTCTTGAACTGAGATCAATTAATCTTCCTGCTTCTTTGGCCTCCTCAGTGCTAGGATTACTGTGTTGTAGAACCACTCTTGGCTTCATATGCCTTCTTTTATGTCTGTCCGGAATGTCTTCATCTAAATCATTCTGTCAAGATTTTGGTTTATTTGTTATCATAAGTATTTACCTTTTAGACCAGGCATGCCTTTAATCATAGCACTTGGTAAGAAGAAGCAGGTAAAGTTCTTACAATTTCCTAGCCTGGTTCCACAGGCCAACCAAGATTACATAGTGAGATACTGTCTCAAAAACAAAAAACAAAACAAAAAATTATTTTCTGTTGTCAAAGACCCTTGTTTGTGTTTCTGTTTAAAGATGTTACTGTGTTCTAGAGCTGGAAATTCTCCTGCCTCAACTGTATATGACAGCAATCCTGTGTGTGTGTGTGTGTGTGCATGTTAATTTATTAAATAGATAAATCTGAGTCACATGTTTAGCATGGTATACAGTACCCAATATTTGCTAAATGTTAGGTATTCTTGCTATTTTACAAACTATGTTTCTGTTATAAGAAATATGACAAAATAACCTTTTTAAAAACTTTATTACAGTGGGAATACATCTTAGAATACATAATGGAATACATTTTTAGTGGACTGTGATAAAGGCTGCATTATTCGGAAAAATTGTACACTTAAAATTAACCAACTTTACATCAATTAAATTTAGAAAAGTATGTAAAAACCACACATATATGCCTCCCCACTCAAAACATTAACATATTATATTATTATTTCAAACTTTTTAGAAAGGATTCATTCCACCAAGTATAGTGACACACACCTGTAAGTAATATCAGTAATCTGGACTCAAGGCAGGAAGGTCTGTAGATTGAAGGCCAGCCTAGGCTACTTAATGCTATCTTAAAAACAAAAACAATGCCCAGCCACAATTAATGAAAGCTTATTAACCACATATTGCTAAGCACTAAAAATACAAAGATGGACTAGATACCCTGTATATTCATACCCTTAAGAAGTTAGTGCTCAGGCTAGCAAGATGGTGTGCTCAATGGAACATATCATTTGCCGTCAAGCCTAAGGACTTTAGTTGGATCCCTGGAACCCATATAATAGGAAGAACCAACCCCTACAAGGAGTCCTCTAACCCTGTAGGATATGGTTTTTGTCCCTTCCTTCCTTCCTTCCTTCCTTCCTTCCTTCCTTCCTTCCTTCCTTCCTTCCTTCCTTCCT
>NW_026596256.1:16869130-16871020 GCF_907164565.1 Psammomys obesus | reverse complement strand
CCTTCCTTCCTTCCTTCCTTCCTTCCTTCCTTCCTTCCTTCCTTCCTCAAACTTGCTCTATAGACCACCTTGGACTCAAATTCAAGAGATCAGCCTGCTTCTTTCTCCTAAGTGCTGAGGTTAAAGATGTGGGCTGCCACTGCCTGGATTTAATATTTAAATTTTTTTTTATTTTCGTTTGTTTTAATATTACTTAAGTTAGTCTTTCTAAGGTATGACTGACAAGCTTAATGAAATAACATCAGTGTTATAAGCCTTTCCTCTAATGAGAATAAGTTATAATTAAATTTTTCATTTTGCCCAATAAAAAATTAAATACCAAAATTCTTACAATATGTTATACCATAAATTAATTTCAGAATTTCAGAGAACTGTGTATTGGTTAAAAAGTGACTGGAAATTATTAAGTAGCTATTAATTGGAAAGTATTAGATCCTGTATTCCATTAAGAACAGGGGACATCTTTAAACTCTAGCAAAGTAATATAACGTGGTAAATATATTTCAAATTAAAAAAAAAAAAAAAACGTGCATACCTTTGAGAAAGAAATAGCATTCTGGATTCTCTAAGAGTCAAATGGTTGGACTTTTTCTAATTGTTTTCTTTTGCTTCAATTTAAGATTTTGTAACTATGACAAACTTAAAAATTAAGGCTTGTTTTAAAATTCTGCACTAAAGTTTACCTGCAACCTCCCCACATTGTATTTCCTCTCTCCCCCATTTATATTCCTTATCCTTTGCAAAGCTCTATGGCTTATAAATAAGCCTTTGGCCAGTTTGGCAGCTTTGTTGCAATTCTAATTGACAACACTGCTTAGTTCAATGTGAATTTTGTGAATTCACAACCATTACTACGTGTAATATGCAAAGCCTGATTTCTAAGATATAAGGCAACTTAGAGACCTAAGAAGACTTAGATACTCCTTCACAGAACCTCAGACATAAAAGTCCTTGATTTGAGATCTGTTTACTTTTGGTTTACACTGTCATAGCTGTACTTTTCAAAGAGTTTCTGTAGGTAGGAAACAATAGCTCTAGTCATGTTATTACATTGTTTAATTGGGTCAGTTTTTCAAAATGGGGTTTCTCTGTGTAACTTTGCTGTCTTGGAACTTGTTCTGTAGATCAAGCTGGCCTTGAACTAACAAAGACCTGCCTCTGCATCCTAAGTGCTGGGGCTTTTTCTCTTTTGGGGGGAGGGACTGGGCAGGTCAGGATTTCATTATACAGCCCAGGCCAGCCTTGAGTTTGAGATCTTTCTGGGTTTTGATTTTAGTTCTAAATTATTACCTCGACGTTAATAAATAGAACCTATTTCAGTGGAGGAGGACTTATATAAGTTTCATTACACTCCACTTTCTCCAAAGTGCGACGCTTCCTAATGAGTCCTTCCTAGGGACTCAGCAGCCATGGCCCTCGGAAGTCTGTCGTATTAACCTCTTTGAACAATCCTTTAGGAAATACATCTCAGAGGCGCATGTGGCATAGAGTGTAGCCCTTGTTACAGAGTGCTTTTGTGTTGCAATAAGCCAGGCTTCTTGGGCAAATCGCTGTCTCACCCAAAATGCATAGGGCCAGAATAGATTTCTTCATAGTTCCAAAATTTTACTATATTTAAAATAAGACCAGGCTGTAGAGATGGCTCAGCAATTAAGAGCACCGTCTGCTCTTCCAGAGGTCACGAGTTCAATTCCCAGCAACAACATCGTGGCTCACAGCCATCTATAATGAGGTCTGGTGCCCTCTTCTGGCCTGCAGGTAGAACGCTGTATATGTAATAAATAAAAATTAAAAAAATAAATAAATAAGACCAAAGCCCAAACCTGGAATTCATTTATTTTCTATAGATAGATAGATAGATAGATAGATAGATAGATAGATAGATAGATA
>NW_026596256.1:16806075-16869120 GCF_907164565.1 Psammomys obesus | reverse complement strand
ATAGATAGATAGATAGATAGATAGATAGATAGATAGATAGATAGATAGAAAGAAAATAAATATATAAGCATATATATGCTAAATATATATATATAGTTAATAATATATATAAGCATATATATATGCTAAATGATAAAGTTATATACTATGTCAAATAATTTTGAGCATGAAGCAGTTTGTGGTATTTAGTTTATCATTTGAGATATGTCAGTATTACAACTTTGGATTTTTTAGAGAATTTTGGATTTCAGATTTTTACATTACTGAAACTCAACCTATAGTGCTTTTACTTTAATATGAGCCCTAGACTCTCAAATTAGTTTAAATTCTACTTTCAGATGTTTGGGAAATGATGTGGCTTCCTGCTAAAGGGTTTTGTATGATACTGGTTTCTAATCCTCTGTTTTGGGACTAGTTTAATACAAGCTTCAGTTTTTGTATTTGTATGAATATATAAAAAGAATAATGATTTCTTTTCAGGATGTAATGTTTAAATGAGATACTAGATCTTAAAACTCAGTAATTCATAGCTTATTATTCATTTCGCAATACTTCAGTCAGTATAGCTGGGCATGGTGGTGCTCACCTTTAATCCCAGCACTCAGGGAGGCAGAGGCGGGCAGGTTGATGTGAAATTGAAGCCAGCCTGGTCTACAATGTAAATCCAGGAGAGCCAAAGCTACACAGAGAAACCCTGTTTCGAAAAACCAAAATAAAATACAAATGAATTCAGTTAGTATTATTAAAGTCCTTGTCTGTACCAAAAATCAGAAGACCACAGAATAAAGTAATGTGATCAAAAATTGGGGCAAAGTTTTCTGCACAAATAAAATTAAGACAATTGAGAAGAAATAGTGCTTATCTCATTATCTCCTATAGAGAAAGGATTTAATATTGTGGGGGTCACCAATAAGCAAATAAAATTGTACAGTAGTTTACAATATGATACAGGTCATGGAGAAAAGTTAGCATGATGAAGGATGGTAGGTGGATGGGGAGTTGAGGACTTGAATAAAGAGCACTGAATGCTGTATGGTGGGAGAAGGACATTCTGACCTCAGGACATGGCAGTGATGATGAGATACTGGAAGTGTCTATATAATGTATTTATTTAAGCCTTACTGTAAATATAAGGAGTAGCCCGCGTGGGGTCTGGTGACACAGCCCTGTAAATCTCAATTAATAGACTAAGGTGAGAGGATGACAATTTCAAAGCCTACCAGAGTGAGTGAGGTCTTCATGGGCAACATGGTAAGACCCTGTCTTAAAAGAGTAAATTAGGACTGGAGATAAAGCTCAAATTGTCCCCGTGTTTGAGGGCGGTTCCTGGAGCCTTTAATCCCAGCATTCAAGGCAGTGAGTAGCAAGCAGATATTTGTGAGTTCTAGGCCAGCTTAGTCAACATAGTGAGTTTCAGGCCAACCAAGACTACATAGTGAGATCCTGTTGTAAAAATCTACCCACCAAAAAATAGGAGAGAAAAAAAAAACCCCTCTATCCTATCATTTTGTAGATGGGGAACGTGAAGTACATAGAGAGTTAGTCTAAAAACAACTCTGATTCATTTCCTTGGAAAATGCTATATAACAGTATTGCGCGCTCTCTCTCTCTCTCGCTCTCTCTCTCTCTCTGTGTGTGTGTTAAAAAATGGTGTATCAGAAGATAACAATTTGATTTTTACCATGCTCCCAAAGGAGTCCACACGTGGATTCAAAATTAAAATAACAATGTTATCAAGGTGTTCTGCTAAGAGCAGGCCAGGGAAGAAAGAAGATGGACAAGCAAGACAAAGGGCGGGAAGACATGGTGCAGTGGTAAAGATCACTGGCTTGCTCTATTGAAGGACGTGGGCTCCTCCTTCCCTAGCAACTGTGTTACAGCTTTAACTCAGTCAGTTCTAAGGAATCTGATAGCATCACTCTACCTCCCTCCCTGGGCACCTACACATGCGGTGCATACATGTACTCAGGTGTGAGCACGGTGCACACGTGCACAGAAAATCAGTATTTTAAAAAGAAAAGTCAGACACATATCAGGAGGCATTTGCAGTGATCTCAGAGAGAGAATGATAAATTGGCCAGAAGAGTTGCAGGGGAGATAAATGAAAGGTATAAGATTTTTGGGTAAGTGAACATATAATATAAAAGCATGGCTTTAGGTATCTGTGCAAATGGAAGGATAGATCAGCCATTTGCTGAGAAAGTGTTGGAGTATGTGTGCGAAAAATAAAAAAATGCAGTTTTGGGTGAAAATTTGAGAAAGTTTAATGTTTAGAAAGTTTTTCTCAAAAAAAAGAAAAAAGTTTTTCTCTGGTAATTTTTTTTTTTAATTTTTGCAGACTATGAGAAGGCAACGAAATGAAGTTGTAGTTGAATTAAGGAAGGTAAGTATGGCTACTGTTGATATTTTGAGAAATAGTTCTGATAACAGATTATATAGAAAATATTAAGGATTATATCTTGTAAAAACATAATCTGTTGTATAATGAAATTGTATTATTGAATATAGTTTAGCTTTTTCAATATCAAGTGCTCAGCATTACTTTTCTTTCAAACAAGTTTTGTTGTTGCTTAAATCTGGAAAGCTATTGAAATTGGCAAAATACAGTTTTCCCACTTTCCAATAATAGATATGAACACATTTTTTTAAGCTTAATGATTTGTATAAAGTCCAAGTCATAGAGATACTCTTAAACTAAGTAGTTCTGCTATTAATAAGTTATAGTTCTGTCTTTTAACTTGTTACATACTAGTTTCATCAGCTTTTAAAATATTTAAGTAGATTAGAATTGAGAATAATTTCAAGTAAAGTTTAAATGGTCCTTGGTTTTTGTTGGCTTTTGCCTAATTTTGACCTGATCAACTTTTGCTTTGACTTTGCTTTTAGGCGATAGATGCTTCCAAGTGATGTGTAAAATGGTTTAGTACTTTTGAATAAATATATTTGATTCTGCCTTAAATTGTACACTATCCATCTTAGTAAAACCCTTAATTTTTTTTTTTGTTGTTGTTGTTTTTTGTTTTTATGGTAGTTCACAGCTCATTGGAAATCAATAGTGTTGTGGTTTGGGATTCAAATTAGTGTTAAGTTGGTGCTTATTTCACAGTTTGTTTATTTTTTGCATTTGTTTTTGCTTTTAAAAGGCACTTCATTAAGTTTGTAGGCACGGGGTTGCTTAACTTTTATATGAAAATAGTTAACTGCAGTTTGGGGGGTTTGGGTTTTAGTTTTTGGGTTGTTTTGTTTTGGTGTGTGTGTGGTTTGTTTTTGTTGTTGTTGTTATCTGAAATTCTTGACTTTTTTCTTAAAGAATAAAAGAGATGAACATCTTTTAAAGAGAAGGAATGTACCACATGAAGATATCTGTGAAGACTCTGACATAGATGGTGATTATAGAGTGGTAAGTTTTATTATTCTGGTAATCTAAAACTTCTAGTGGAAGATTTTCTGTAAACAGAGTAATTAAAGATTACCTTTTAACTTTGTTTTTTTGTTTTTTCTTTAACTTCTTACCAGCAAAATACCTCTCTAGAAGCTATTGTTCAAGTAAGTTGGGTTTTATTTATCTCTCTCTATACTTTCTGAACTAAACAACTAATTACTGTGTATCCATGCCATAAATTGTTTTACTTTTTTTATAGAACGCTTCAAGTGATAACCAAGGAATTCAGTTAAGTGCAGTTCAAGCTGCTAGGTGAGTTAAATGATCAAATTCGAGTTCTTCAGACTCCTGTTTAAGGTAGTAGCTAAGTCCTCTAACAGTGCCTATAATTAGTCCAACAGTAAATTGAGTTTTAAGCATACTGTATCATGTATAAGAAATATATATTACAATATATTGCTACATATATATATGTGTGTGTATATATATATATATATATGCACACACTATTAGGTTTTTGTTGGTGGTGATGGTTAGGTGGTTTGTTTGTTTGTTTGTTTGTTTTGTAGGCCAGAAATGCCAAGTTATTTTGCACGTTTCAGTCATCAAAACTGTATTGTCATATTTTTAGGGAAAAGGCCAGAAAAATGTAGTGAGGTGCTGAGGAGAAACCTGCAAAACTGCTTGTATGAGAACCCAGGTTAAGCCCCAGAGCTCGTGTGAAAGCTGAACAGGTAGTGCTGGCCTGTGATCCTAGCCCTGGAAGTAGAACACAGGCCTCTCCTAGGGCTCCCTTGGCCAGTCAGCACAGCCAGTGGGAAACCCTGTTTCAAAAAACAAGTGGGTGGCTCCTGAGGAATAGATTCTAAGGTTGATCTCTCACTTTCACATATATGTGTATGCACACATACATGAACACACACTGTATTTACTGTTGGGAGACATCTTTGAATTAACTAGTACATTGAGGAAAACATGTTTGTACTATAAGACAGCATAATGGTTGCTTTGTGTGTTTATGCATGCCAGTAGGATTATTCATGCAAAAATATCATTTAAACAAGGTACTGGTTATACTTGATAAGATTTCAAAGTGTAAAAAGTTTTCATAGAGCCACGTAGTGTCTTATCAGATTTGTGAATCTTTTGTATTTTATTACGTGTCCTACTTACGTGTGTTTACCTTAACTAAGACATAGGGAAATTATAGTTCCATTGTATCCCATAGGCTAAAGAATGTCTTAGAAACAGTTTGTTATAAGAGAAATCATATTTTGAAACATTAAATTTATGTTTGTAGGAAGGATGATTAAGATGCTGATTGTGGTCAAAGAATAAACTGATTTCAAGATAATTTTAGGACTTACTATTTACATCTTTTGCACTGTGTTAACAATGTTACTGCAAAAGGAACTATGGGTAAGACTATTGGAGCCTTAACACAAATTAAGATCCTAGCACCAAAGTGATTTTATATTTTATTTTGTAGATATTATACCTTTTATTATCAAATGAGAAAAGTAGGGTCTGGAGAAATGGCTCAAGGGTTAACATTTGCTGTTTTTACAGAAGACCTAGGTTCAATTCCTAGTACCCTTATGGCAACTCACAGCTATCCATAACTCCAGTTTTAGAGGACCTGAGATCATCTTCCGACTTCCTTGGGCACAAGGCATTCATATGATGCAAAGACACATATGAAGCACATATACATAAAATATACATACATAAAAAATGTATGTATACATACATAAAAAATTTAAGGAGTTATTTTTTTTAAAGCCCCTGATGTCAGCTGGGCATGGTAGCACATACCTGTAATCCTAGCACTTAGGGAGGCAGGGGCAGGTGGATTTCTGTGAGTTCAAAGCCAGCCTGGTCTACAAAGTGAGTCCAGGACAACCAAAGCTACACAGAAAAACCCTGTCTCAAAAAAAAAAGCCCCTAATTTGTGAAATTGGCCTCAGTAATGCACTAAAACATTTTTATCTATTAAATCTTTGCACTTAATTTTCTGCATCCTTTATTGAAAAAGACTGTCAGATTTTTTTCATTTTTTATTTATAGTTGTGCTAAGTACTGTATTATTAACAAGGCTGTGAAAATACTATGCAATATTATTAAAACCAATAGAATATTTTTACTCTATAGAAACATTTCTTGCATCCATACAGTGTATTTTGATCATATCTACTTATCCCTTCCTCTAATTTCCCCTGACTACTTCTTCAACATATCCCCTTTCCAAACTTCATGTCCTCCCTTTAAAAGAAAAAAGTTTCTTTAAATAACCTACTGAGTCCAATTAGTGCTTTCTGTCCCATATGCTCACGAGTGTGGGGCCATTCACTGGGGCTTACGTAACCGAAAAGTGGCCACCCCACCAAAGAAAAACAACTGTCTCTCAGTCGTATTTCATCAATTGCTGCCAGCTCCTCAGCCAGGAGTGTGGCTTGTGAGCGCCTACCACATTCATGCTGGACCATAGCGGTTGTGAGCTCGGCAGTGCCATGTCTTTGTCAGACACCATTTCACAGTACAGTTCTCCCTCCTCCATTTCTTACTTTCCTTACCTGCTTTTGTGACATTCCCTGATCCTTGAAAGCGAGCATGTTTGATATGGGTGTTCCATTTTGAGTTTAACACTCAACAGTCACTTATTCCCAATACTTTAGAGCAGTTTTAGGTGTCTGTAGGAACCATTACCAAAAAATAAAAATAAAACAACTTCTGACCAAGCACAAATCTATGGATATAAACATAATTAGAAGACAATTTGGCAACATGATGATTTAGCCAAACTCCAATTGTAGTTTTCCCCATAAGGCCTATCACCTCCCTAACCATGGGATTTTGACCAGATTTACAGGACCTGGTATAAATTCCCTTCTGTGGAACAGGACTCAAATGCAATTAGAAAGCAGATATATTAGATGGCAAGCCGTCCCTAGTGAGGAAAGTAAGATACATAGATGAATCCTGTGGTACCAGGCTTTAGTTAAGTAAAGGACAGCTACCTTTTGGAACAATTGAAAAGCAAGACAAGGAGTTTTATATTCATAAGGTAGTAAATAAACAATTGTCCCTGCATTTATATAGGGTGATGCTCTGATTAGACCTTGTTAAGCCTTATCTTTATATAATTGTACAGCAAGTTCCAGTAGGGGGAAGATTTGTGTTAGGACACTCAGTACAATTCAGCCTGCTGTCTCTCACATAGGAAAATAGGCACCAAGCTTTTGTTTTGATCTTATGAGTTCCGTGAAAACAGACTTATCTTGCTTTCCTCAGTGTCTTTAGTATCTCTGAATATTTCCTAAATATTTCCTTGTATTGCTGTTATTTATCCCTTAAGTTGCTCAGATAAAAGTGTTGGATTTTTATTATATTTAATAGTATAAAGTGTGGGATGAGTTGAACATTGTGATTACTTTAAACATACCAACCTTTGGATTCATGTCCTTTGTATGACCTAGTATGTATAATTTTGGATATTTTTAAAACCTATTAATTCCTTTTTTAGCAAAGTAAATGTTATATTGAAGTTTGTCTTTCTCTTTTTCTGAGCTTAAAATTAACTCTAAACATTGCACATATAAAAACCTTTAGCTGTGCAAAGCACAGGGGTACACACCATGCCTCCAGCACTCAGGAGGCAGAAGTAGTGAGTTTGATGCTAGCGAGGGCTGCATAGTGAGAAGCTGTCTTAAAAATATATGTGAGTGTGCATGTGCACACATACAACACAGTTTCTTTTTAATTACCGTTCAGAACTGTGGTGAGGGATAGTGGTATCCTAATAAAAGTGGCAAAATACCATACTTTTCTAATTATTGGCCCTGTTTGTAAATTTATTAACCATCCTTTTTATGACTAGAGAAATATTGCATTACAGAAAGTTTAAGAGGTAACTTTCAAAGTCCATGCTTATACCATCTCTCCATATTTATAACAAGATCTATATCCAGAGTGAATTTGAATTTAATTATAGTAATATATATCATCAAGTTTACACAAGGTATCTTTCCTACAGGAAGCTTTTGTCCAGTGATCGAAATCCACCAATTGATGACTTAATAAAATCTGGAATATTGCCTATTTTAGTTCATTGTCTTGAAAGAGATGACAAGTAAGTATATAATTATTTTAAATTACAATCTTTTCTTTGGAAGTAGTAGATATTCTAGTTTAATCTTTAAAGGGAAAAGACTCAAAAGGCAGGAGGGTCAGTAGTTCAAAGTGATCCTTGGCTGTACAAAATGAGTTCAGAGACAATCTGGATACCAGAGACCCTGTCTCAGAAACAAACCAAGCATGATTGATATATGCATGTAATCTGAGAACTTGGGAAGCTTCAGTTCAAGGCCAGCCTGGGCTTTGTAAAGAGAGATTTTCTTTTAAAAAGAAAGAAAAAGATTATGGGATAGAATTGAAAATTAAAATCAAGGTAAAAAACAAATTTGAAAATGATTTTTAACTTGTGAACTTTTAAAACTGGCATAATAAATACTTGAAAACTGAGGAATAATAGGAAATAAATGTCTTAGTAAAGATGTCTGCTTTCATAATGCAATGATGGGGCTGTTTTTAAGACTAGATCGATAAATAATACAATTGAACAACATTTCAAATACTAGAAGGAAGGAATGGCTGATAGACATTTAGATGATATGAAACGTGTGTTTTAAAATCACTTGTTCTTTGGTAGTCCTTCGCTACAGTTTGAAGCTGCATGGGCTTTGACAAACATTGCATCTGGGACATCTGAACAGACGCAAGCAGTGGTTCAGTCCAGTAAGTCGTCAATTAACAAAATTGTGATTTTCCCCCCATTGGTAAGGTCAGGCATGGTAATACATGCTTTTAATCCCAACACTTGGAGTATCATGAGTTTGAGGCCTGCCTGGGCTAGAATAGTGAGAACTCATTTCATAAATAAATCAATCCATAAAGTAACTATATTATAGAATAACATCTACATATAGGACATAGAGTTGTCAAAACAGCTGCCTATAGTATGTTACATTATTCATCTTGTTCTGTTGACTGATAAGGCCATTCAGCAAAGTTCTTTCGATACCTTTCTGTATGATTTGAAAGAGGAGGTCAGATATATTATTCAACACCTAAGCATTTTACATCTTGATATATGTGATGTTATTTAGAAATTATCTTAAATCCTACTAAAGCCAGTTTTGTTTTGTGTATAGAGTTAATGGGTTAGTAGCTATTATAGTTTTGTCATACTGTCATATTCTATTTAACTCTTTTACTTGTTTTATGTAAATCTTAATGAGTAGAAAGAGGCTGAGCTGTTTACTTTTGTTGTTACTTTGTTTTATTTTGTTAAAGCCAGGGTCTCATTGTAGCCCAGGCTGGGCTCAAACTCACTATATAGGTAGGCTAGCCTTAAACTTCTAATCTTCCTGCTTCCAACCTCCATGTAAGTGCTAGGATTACAGGTGTTGCCTACCATTCCCGGCTAGAAAAAGGCTTTGGATTTGTTTCTCGTGGCTATCCTGGTTAGTATCCAAAACTATAAAGGAGTTGTTTTTATTATACATGGTCAATCTATGTATATATAAATTATGTAGTGCTCTTAGAGCACTGTCTGAAGGCAGGAAGAAGAGTCCAGAGGTGCAATGTTATCTGCTCAGATCAGTGGAGATCTTTTGTTTGCTGTCCACTTAAGCAGCAGAATTGCTTTCTGATTGAGAAGATTTCAGTGTGCCCTGAGAATTACTGGCCTAATGGCTCATAGAGTGCTGATTTAAATTTCCCTATCCAAAAGTTATTTAAGCAAGGCCCGATGGCTAATCAGGGAAAGTACTTGTTGCCAAGCTTTATGACCTGACTTTACTCCCTGGCACCCACGTGGTGGAAGGAGAGAACTGGCTTTTGCAACTTGTCCTCTGACTGCTGCACACCATACAAACTCACATACTTAACACATTCTTTTTCTCTAACAAAAGACATTTTTTGAAAAACAAATTGCCTAAAATGTCAGGCTTTTTCACTGAGTTTAAAGATAACACTTACTCTATAAGGAATTAATCTTTAAATTGGGATTCAGTCTGAGCTGGGGCCATAGTGGTAGAGTATAAGGACAACTTGTAGACTATCCTGAGTTCAGTCTCTGATGTGAAACAAGCAATTGTATTTGAGTTCAAGTTTAATTGGAATGAAATATGGAATTTAAATTGGAATTGTTTATATGTTACTTTGATGCTAGTTTTCCTGTCAATTATTTCAGTAACAAAATTCATTTAACAAATGATGTTTTAGTTCTGATAAGTTTGTATTATGTTTTGTTGGGATCTTAGTCAAAAAAAAAAAAATTGAAGGGCCTTACATTGACTTCATCTGTAATTGCTATGTATTTTCCTTCTTCAGATGCTGTGCCACTTTTCCTGAGGCTTCTGCATTCACCCCATCAGAATGTCTGTGAGCAGGCAGTGTGGGCATTGGGAAATATCATAGGTTTGTATGATACTTGGAATGCTAATCCAATAAATCATATACTAGTGAATAAAAATGACTACTAGTAACTGAAAAATAATTTCTTGCCATTTCCAGTTTTTGTGAAATTGAGAGAAATTTTTCCTGACTGTATAAGTGTAAAGGAACAGTAAGCACAAGGAGCATGTTTGCTCAGTTACCGTTATATCTTTTTGTTGGTACTCAACTCTTAATTATTTAAAGGGTTATAAAATACATGAATTACTTAGATTTTGTTTTATGTTGGTGCCCACTTTATTAACTTTCTTCATCTAAGAATAATAATAGGCAAAAGTTTAAACAGTTTAAAAAGTTTAAATAGTTCTCTCTTTTTCTGGTTTGGTTTTGTTTTGTTTTGTTTTGTTTGAGACAGGGTTTCTCTGTGTAGCCTTGGCTGTCCTGGACTTACTTTGTAGACCAGGCTAGCCTCAAACTCATGGAGATCCACCTGCCTCTACCTCCCTGAATACCGGGATTGCAGACATGCAACACTATGCCCAGCAAACTTGAGAAGTTTAAAAACTTTTTATAAAGAGATTAAAATTTAGTAATATATAAATTATAATCTTATTATTGTGAATTAACAGGAAGTATGTAATAGCCTAATTGTTGGACATTATAATCATTACCTTTCCACTTGTAAATAACTGTAGGAAAAGTAATTGCCTCAATCTCAGTATTTTAAGTGTTTGTTTTTAACGAGAGCCATTTTTTTGTTTGTTTATGGTGATCTGTCTGGCCTTGAATTTAGGAACCTCCTACCTCAGCTAGAGAATGCTCACCCCCCCAGTTTCTCGTATTGCAAGACTATACCATCATGTCTGTTTACTGGAGGCTATATTAACCCAAACTTAAAAATTCAAATAATAATCCTTGCACTCAGGAGGCTGTGGCAGGAGAATTGCTATGAGTTCAAGGCTAGCCTAGACTGCATAGCAAGACCCTTTGTAAAAAACGAAAAAAAAAGAAAAAACTCAGAGACCAGTCAGGCAGTGGTGGTGTGCCTTTAATTCCAGCACTTAGGAGGAGGAGGCAGGTGGATTTCTGAGTTCAAGGCCAGCCTGGTTTACAGAGCAAGTTCCAAGAGCCAGTTCTACACAGAGAAACCCTCAAAAAAAGAAACAGAAAAGATCAGAGAACTAGTAATGGAAAAATAATTGTGGCATCTGGCTTGGAAATCCCTTTTTAGAGGTTTTGTTTATTTGATAATAAGGATTCTTGAATTTTTTTTATATATAATGACATTTCACTTACTTTGTATGTATGTAGATGTGTGCATGTTAGCATGTATACTGCGACATGTGAAGATAAAGAACAAGCTGAGAGCATGAGGTCTTTATTTCTTGTTTACTTTGGGAATTCTGCTCAGGTTGTTAGACTTGGTGGCAGTGCCTTTACTCCCCAGCCATCTCAGCAGCCCTAAACATTTTTCACATATTCTGTACTGTTCTTGCATGGAGGGTTTTGTTTGTTTGTTTTGAGACAGTTATCTTGCTATGTTTCCCAGGCTGACCTTGAACACACTATGTAGCACAGGTTGCATTGAACTCAGCAATTTTCCTGCCTCAGTCTCTTGAATTCTGAGGTTACAGGCATGTGCCCACACAATTGGCTGCATGTAAGTATTTAGTATTGTTCTGATATCTCTTTATTGCCCCTTTCTAGGTTCAATCTGAAAATGTTATGATTGGGTTGTTTGTGGGCAGCGTGCTCTGTAAACTTGCTGGTATAGGGTTCACTGCTTTAAAAAATGATGTTGTATATCTGCGTGCCTCCCTCCTTGGCTTATACCAAGCGTTAGGTATGACACTATTAAAGTAGTGGTTCTCAAACTTGCCAGTGTTGCTACTCCTTGTCTGTTCCTCATGTTGTAGTGACCCCCAACTACAAAATAGTTTTTGCTGCTGTTAGGAATCATAAATATTTGATATGCAGGATGCCTGATACGTGACCCACAGGTAGAGAACCACTGTAATAAAGAAACACAATTTTTTGTTGTTGTTGTTGTTTTAATCTAATTACATTTTGGAATTAATTCAAATACATCACCAGATATTACAGTATTATACATCACCAGATATTACAACAAAGTGGGTTTTTTTTTCCTTGTGGATTTTTTAGTTTTGCTTTTGATAGTAAGTCTCATGCAGCATGACTTTGAACTCATGGCTTTGAACTCATTATGTAGCTAAAGCTATCCTGTCTCCATTCTCCTGACTCTACCTCCAAAATGGTGGGATTAGACTTGTGCCAGCACCCTGTAATATTGTAGCTTGACGTAAATATGAATTCTGCATACATTTTCTCAATAGTTATTTAGATGTATCTTGTATTAATTTGAAAGCTTGTTTAACTAAATGAATCATTGAGGTAACATATATTTGAGAGAACCTTAGGGGTTCTTTCACACACCTTAAAGGCATAAATGCATCCTCTAAGTGAGCAGCTTATAAAGGCACAGATAAGAGTAATATTAACATGTATCTTCTCTTGGCCCAAAGACCTAGAATGTCTACTTGTTAAATTTCTAATACTTTTACATAAAACTCAAGAGATTTTATTAAACTATTAGAAGCTGCATAATTGTACACAGTGCATTGTTTCCTGAAAAAAGCTTAGTGTTGATTTATCTTATTAAATTTATTAAATTTATTCTTCCTACAGGTGATGGGCCTCAGTGTAGAGATTATGTGATAAGTCTTGGAGTTGTAAAACCTCTGCTTTCATTCATAAGTCCATCTATTCCTATAACATTCTTAAGAAACGTTACCTGGGTTATGGTCAACTTATGTCGCCACAAAGACCCACCACCACCAATGGAGACAATTCAGGAGGTAAACAAATAAACAAACAAAAGACAGATACCATTATATGTCTTTTTTAATCTCTGTATGTTTAAATTGTACATATTTCTCTCCTCAGATTCTCCCAGCTCTTTGTGTATTAATTCATCACACAGATGTAAATGTGAGTAAATTCTTCTCTCTGTATATTTATATATGTATGTACATATATATGTACTGATTCTACCTCTGATACAGAAGAGAACTCAAAACAACATGTAAATTTATTCTGTTTCTTCTGTGACAAGCTAGCTTCAGTGAGGAATCAAACTCATCATAAGTACACCTAGTTATTTCCTCTCATTGTCATGGTTAAATGGACATGAGCATTATGATTACCCTATGTGGCAGCCCGGCTTTTGAGAATATACACACATGGTTGTATGTTTGTATCTTGAAGCATAAATGAATATTTAGCTTAAATTATATATATATATCAAACTATGAGAACCTGTTGCTCCCCAGTTATTCTCCAGTAAAACAAAGGTCTTTGATTAAATGTAAATCTCAGTGTCCTGTTTTTCCAAGATTTGCAAGAACATTTGTAACTACTGGAATATCAAACAACTTTCTGGCTTTTCTTTCCACTTGTTTACCCACCACAAGATGAGCTTGTGCCTCAGTGTGCCTCAGTTTTTTAATTTTAATGGGTCTTGAATATTCATTTCTCATTTGAATTTTTCTTTTTAGGACTATCTTCTAAAAATACTAAATAATATTTACTATATATATAGCCTTCTTAACGTAGAACTAGTCATCCTTTTTTTTTTTTTTTTTTCTGCCAAGACAGGGTTTCTCTGTATATCCTTGGCTGTCCTGGGCTTGCTTTGTAGACCAGGCTGGCCTTGAACTCACAGAGATTCACCTGCTCCTGCCTCAGTGCGTGCTGGGGTTACAGGAGTGTGCCACCATGCCTGGCTTAGAACTAGTCATTCTTAAATCAGCCTTAAAAGACGTCCAAAGAGAAATTATGATTAGGAAACTTATAAACTTTGTCAGATACAAATATGTAAGAGTTCTAGTTTGATTCAAAGTAGAATCTTGGTACATTAATGAGTTGTTTAACATTGGACCTTCAAAGAATGTATTGAGTTTTTATATGTAGTCATGAGCAAATAGCTTGAATTTTTTGCTTTTGTCAACAGATTTTAGCCTATGCTCAAACTCCAGACAAAGATCCTGATTTGCAAATCAATGTGATTGATTTACATGTGTTGATATCACTTTGTATAAATTGTTTCATCTGGTTTCTCTTTGCTTACTGAGACAGAGTCTCACTATTTGGCCCATGCTGGCCTCTCTCAAAATCCTTCTGCCTGAAGTTCCCATGTGTGCACCACCGTGGCTGGCTGGCTGCTGGCTTTTCTTTGGGGGAAAAATTGTATATGTATGTATCTTTAAAACTTTCTTGAATGCCTCCACCCCACTGTCCCCACTCAGTGTGTAACTGAGGATGGCTTTGCATTCTTGTTCTTCCGTCCTCATTTCCTGAGAGCCTGCTTATAGGCATGCACCACCATGCCCAACTACTTTCTTAAATTTCTAAAGGAGCTGTGACAATGCTGTTTTACCCCTTCTGTGGCATCTTGAGTGACTTTTCCATAATATTGGTTAGGAACTGAAAAGGTTTTAAACTGCTTTTTGATACAGACTTCAAAGGCTTTTGAAGTTCCAAATATTTTGATATTCCTGAGACTTTTTTTTTTAAACAATTATGTTATTCACAGTTTTTTTATATATCATATTTTACTATATGTTTACCCTACTTTCCTTTGGCTATAGTTTGAAATAAGGTTTAAAATACAAAGAAAGATCAAACACATGACTTGCTGTTTGTCATAGCATCACATTGTTTTAAGTTAATCACAAAGTCCTCTGCCCCTATAGAAGCAGCTATATGAAGTAAGTATTTTTTTCGGGAGTTACTGTTTTATATATTTCTTGCCTTGCTCTTTATCTGTGGTTGGTTTTCTATTTAACATGCTATGTAGTTTGCATGTATAGTTTGTTGAATTAAGATTAGATATGGATCTCGGATTTGGACTGTAACTTACACATCTTAAAGTTACAGAATAGAGATTAATGTTCTAATGAGTTGAGGCAAGAAGAGAAAGATCTCTGGTTGATTGTATGGTTAGGAATTATTAAAATGGTGAGTGTGGTGGCAAACAACTTTAATCGCAGTATTCAGAAGACATAGGTGGGTGTATCTCTAAATTTGAGGCCAGCCTGTTCTACAGAGCAGGATAACTAGAGCTACACGCAGAGAAACCCTGTCTTGAAACCCTATCCCCTTCAAGAAAAATTAAAAATATATATATATATATATATATATATATATATATATATTAAAATGAGAGAATATTTAAAGATTTGAACTTTTATTTTACTCATTAGATATTGGTAGATACTGTCTGGGCGCTGTCTTACCTTACGGATGCTGGCAATGAACAGATACAGATGGTAATAGACTCTGGAATAGTTCCTCATTTGGTTCCTCTCCTCAGCCATCAGGAAGTTAAAGTTCAGGTAAGTTCATTTTGATTTAAGTTGGGTCTTTTTTCACCACTAATTGCTCTAAGCATGACATTCAAAGTTTAACAGTTTCAAAATGTATAATGGTCACCTGACAATGCAGTATGTCTTTGATTTTAATTGTAAAGGTGGAAAAAATGAGGTAAGAGTACTGCAGTTGATTCAGAACCTGCCTTAACCTGCCAGGCAGGGAGACTCCACCGTGTAGAACCGATTTCTAGTATACAGAAGCATGATTCAATGTAGCACCCTGGGTGGCATCTGAAACCATTCTGTTTGTTTTTCCTCTCCCTTTCTCTCCTGAAAGCATCCGCTTGTATTCATCTAACAAGCTTGGTTAACACTGACTTACTGATTTTGAACTGATATGTATAGTTGTTTCTTTCTGTTTTATTCTATTATTTTTAAGTTCTATCACATGTCCTTTATTTCAGTGAGCCTGTCTATAAAAAGCTTAAAAAAATATAGAGCTGAGGATATAGCTCCGATGTACAGCACTTGCCTCACTTGTACAAAGTTCTTCCTCTAGAACAACATGCAAACATACATGTACACACATACTAATATACATACTTGAACACACACATGCACACACTCACATACACACACAGTGAATAGTCAGCCTGCAGGGGTGAAGGAGAATCTATAAGCCTTCCTGTTGGTATAAGGTTCTTGTGGAATGTATACAATTTACCCTTGTTCATTCAAATGCTGATTTCTCTACCCTACTCTCTGGTTTCAATCCTGACATTGCATTGTGATGCTTATTCTAAGCATCACCTGTCTCAAGTTTGTGTAAATATTAAACAACCAACCAGCCGATGCTGTACAATGGAGAGAATAGGGTGGGACATCCTGGTCCAGAGATGGGAGGAGAAGGAAGCAAGTAGGAGGAGGAGAGAGGAGAGAATCCGCAGGAGAGGTCATGGAACCATGTGGAGAAATGGAACTGGACCTAAGACATGATATATATCAAATATAATGGATAAAATCTGAAGTGGTAGGAAACTGTGTGGGCTTGGAGGTTTAGGATGGAGTAACTATTGCCCAGCATTGTGCTCTAGGTTAATTAAATAAATCCCAGTCTCTATGTGATGATTTGGGTATACAGCTGGTTTAGGAATAACCACCATTAACTACAAAATAAATCATAATAAATATTAATATACAACAATACGTTCCCTACCTATTTAAGATAAATAATGAGTTCTAATCTTACAATGGCCTAGTGTCTTAAGGACCAAGAAAGCTGTTAGCCTGAGTCACTTTTTCTTGCCCTTGCTGGACATTAGAATCAACTATGAATATATACCTAAAGAAGATGAAGAAAGAGGACCTGGGGTAAGATGATCAATCCTCACTTAGAAAGACAAATGGGATGGACATTGGATGTAGGAGAAAACAAGTAACAGGACAGGCGCCTACCACAGAGGGCCCCTGAAAGACTCTACCTAGCAGTGTACCAAAGCAGATACTGAGACTCATAACCAAACCTTCGGCAGGGCGCAGAGAATCATATGAAAGAAGGGGGAGTTAGTATGACCTGGAGAGGACAAGAGCTCCACAAGGACCAAATATATCTGGGCACAGGGGTCTTTTATGAGACTGTTTCTCCCACCAAGCACCATGTATTGGTTATAACCTAGAACCCCTGTTTGGATGTATCCCATGGTAGCTCAGTATCCAAGTGGGTAGGGGAACAGGGACTATTTCTGACATGAACTCAATGGCTGGCTCTTTGACCTCTCCTTTCCCCTCAATCCCCCCACTGAGGGAGGAGCAGCCCTGCTTGGCCACAGAGGAGGACATTGCAGCCTGCCCTGAAGATCCCTGATAGGCTAGGGTCAGATGGAAGGGGAGGAGGTCCTCCCCTATCAGTGGACTTGGAAAGGGGCAGGGAGGAGATGAGGGAGGGAGTGTGGGACTGGGAGGGAATGAGGGAGGGGGCTACAGCTGGGATACAGAGTTAATAAACAGTAATATTAAAAAAATAAAAAAAAGAGTGGAAAAAAAAATCAACCATGAAGTTTAAAGGAAAAAACAATTTCCCTTCCTTACTCCCGAGAAATTAAAAATTTTCTATTTCCTACAGATTTGAGCTAGCTCTTGTAATAATTACTGGTATGTAGTTAACAGTAGAGCAACATTGACTTAAGTTTTAAAGGGTACTTGAGAGATGGCTCATTGGCTGAAGTGCAAACATGAGGACCTGAGTTCAAATCCTCAGTACCCACATATAAGCTGCTGTGGCAGTTTGTGCCTGTAATCCCAGCACTAATCCAGGCTCATTGAGAGAACTTGCCTCACAAAAAAGGGAACACAGCAATAAAGGAAAACACTGAACATTGATTTGTCAAGCTCGTGTGCATATATATACAAACAAAATAAAACAAGGTTTTCTTTTTTTTTTTTTTTTAATTAAAACACTTAAAAAAATAAAATAGCCAGGTGGTGGTGGCTCACACCTTTAATCCCACAGAGGAAAGTGGATCTCTGAGTTTGAGGCCAGCGTGGTCTATACAGGGAATTCCAGGACAGCCAGAGCTACACATACAAACCTTGTCTCAAAAAAAAAAAAAGGAAACAGCTAATTCAGAAAGATTTCCCTAACCATTTTTTAAACACATGTTGTTCTGTTTATTATTCCATCTGCATCTCCTTGTGCTGTGTATGGAGTACACACACATGTATGTGCGGCAGGTGTGCACCGGAAGCCAGAGGAAGACCTTGGGCACACTGCCTGCATCCCAGTGTACCAGGGTTTCAGGTGGACGCATGAGCCTGACTGTCTCCTTAACATGGTTTCTGGGGAGTTGTTTTAGCAAGAACTCTCAACCTACTGAGCCATCAGCCAACCCCAAATTACATATAAGTTTGCTGGTTTATTTTTGCTTAGCCTGGGCCTACTAGCACAGCCCCGTGATCCCAGTACTTTCAAGGTAGAGGTGGTAGGAAGATCACACAGTTAGCCAGAGCTGCGTGAAGCCGTGCAGGCATGCACCCCCAGAAAGATCAGACAGTACTTCTTCTTTAGGTTTGATACTGGCCTTAGAATTGTGGCTTGAGAGTGTAGGGCTTGGAGTTTTGTTTTAGTCAATCCTCACAAAGTTAACCCTTTGTACTTTATCAGTAACTAACAGGCATTTTAAGCTTCTCAACTTTCATGCCATGTAGGCTTCATATGTATCTTTACTCCCCCTAACATTTAGACATAATTTTAATCTCATGTAGCATACTGTTTCATCTGTGTACATCTTCAAAAATTAAGACTTCTTAAAAACCAGGCTGAGCAGCTAAGACTGCTAACTGCTCCTGAGAGGACTCAGCTTCCCAAGCACCCACATGGCAGATCTCAGCTGTTTGTAGCTCTAGCTCTGGAGGACACAACACCTTCTTTTGGCCTCCGGGGGGTATGAGGCATACATGTGGTCCACAGACCAACATACAGGCAAAACACCCATACACATAAAAAATGATAATAATGGGTAAAAGATTTGCAGTTTTTCAAGGAAGACTTACAAATGAAAAGATGCTCATTAAGGAAATGTGGGTTGAGTCGGAAAATCATTCACATTCAGAATGACTGCAGTTAAAATGAGAACGATATGGTAAGGAAGGATTACATTGCTTATGGCAGAACTAGAGCGTACTATCCTTAAAGTGAAATAAAAAAGTATAGTGCGACCTAGTGTTTCTACTGTTTTGTGTATCCAAGATATGCATTTGTCCATACAGAAATATGAATACAAATGCCTGTAGCAGCATTATTCATTAATAGCCCCAAAGTGGAAGCCCACTGGTACTAACCACACAGCTGATTATTGCTTGGCTACAAAAAGGAATGAGTACCACTAAGTGCCATGACATGAACTTGTTTCTGTTTATATAAAATTGTAAAATATACAAATTAATAGACATAAAGATGGTAGTTGCCAGGGACTGGACTGATTACAGTGTTGATAACAGTACTAAATTGCCTACTTTCGAAAAAATAAGTTTGTTTAAACAGCGGAATCATTTGTCTTATAACAAGAAAAATTAGAGGATGGAAAAATCAACAGGAAATGAAAATTCCTTTTTTATTTTCATTATGGTAATAATTTCTGTCTAAAATTGCCCTTTTATTGATAACGATTCTCTTGAAATAACGTAAGCTACATAAGGCCTGACATGAATGTATTTCATATTTCCACTGTTGTCCCTAGATCAAGCCGTAAACTCGAATAGGTGCTCAAAAAGGGTGAGCTAGTTGCAGTGAGAGGAGCGCATGAGGGACGGATCCGTCTCCGGGGCTGACACTGGTTGATAGGGACTTAACATCAAGCATCTTGTGATCTTCATTTCAGACTGCTGCACTGCGGGCTGTGGGCAACATTGTCACTGGAACTGATGAGCAGACACAGGTGGTTTTAAACTGTGACGCCCTTTCACACTTCCCAGCACTCCTCACTCATCCCAAAGAGAAAATTAATAAAGTAAGTATTTTTAAAATATTAAAGAAGTAGTTTTTGTTTGTGGAACTAGGTTCTAAGAAATGTGTTGATAGCATTGACTTTTTAATATAAGATGTTAATAGGCCTCAAAAGAAAATATCTTTTAAGATAGTCCTGGGGTTCTGGATTCAAACCCAGAACCTTTGACATGCTAAGCACATGCCTACCGCTGAGCTACACCATCACCAATAAATAGCATTTTTGACTCTCCTGGAAATGATGAAATAGAGATACTTGGGTGTTGAATGTTGCTGTGAGTGGGTATTTTTAATACATATAGTAGTCTTCCTAGTTTAATGTTTCATCAATTCTTAATAGTGTGAATGTGTGCATGTGTGTGTGTGTGTGTGTGGTGGCTACGAAAGGGGGCACTGAGTGGTGATGCTGATATTGGAGTGCATCTGAGGCTGTTGTGAAATGATACGGGTTGTTGGTCACAACAGTGCCGATGATTATAACCCAAAACAGCTCACCTAAGTAGCCCAGCACCCTAAAATCTCTAACAGGCTCATTAAATGTCCTGTGATCTGATCCAGAAGAGTCTAATGTATTCTAGTGTTTACAATTCTAATTAGTAAATTGGTGAATATAAGTTTGGTTAAATTCTAATAATATACTCCATAGGATGTGAAATATTTTTGTTGTTGTTTATTACTAATACAGGTTTTAGTAATGCATTTATTTATTATCTTTGGAACTTGAGGAACATTTGCGACCACTATCATCCTAGCAATAGTATAGCATCCTTGTTGTGTTAAGGGCAGGCAGCATTCAGGGGTCTATAAGGTGGGCTAATCAAGCAAGCCAACAACTGGTTCCACATGTAGCTCTTGGGGGAACTGGTACAGTGACTTTCGCAAATAAGGACACTAAAAACCCACTTGCATTTTTGATGTCTTCATTGTCATGGCTAATTGAGATATATCTACTGGCATAGGATTGGTAAAGTAGACTAGAAAGAGTAGAATAAAACACATTATTTGAGAAAAGGGTGTTGAATCTCATTTGCAATAGTTTTAGAATTTATAGTTTATGACATTTTTCTTGGTATTTGTTCAGCCATGCTTCTTTTGAGTCATACTGCTTCCAAACAGCATTGCCTTGTAAAATTCTTTAGAAGGGTTAGCTCATTTTTATTTGAATTTGAAGCCAGTAGTGATTTGTTCAAAGAAAATTAGAAAGGTATTATTTAATGTATAAATGAAATTGTTATACAGAAAAATTAGATATGGGGGGCTAGGCATGGTAGCACACACCTTTTTTTAATTTCAGCATTTGGGAGACAGAGGCAGATGAATCTCTTGGAATTTTAGGTCACCCAGGGCTATACTTTTATTCAAGTAAAGATTACTTTTTTAAATACAAAAAGGGTGTAGTAGAACTGAAATTTCTAAGATTTTTATTACAGAACTTGTTTAATAATAAAATAATTGAGACACTAGCTAGTGATTACTTTTTCACAGTTTAGATATGGTTTTATCTGTTTTTTTTTTTTTTTTTTTTTTTTTTGAGAAATATTGAAAGCATCTTGTTTCACAGGAAGCAGTATGGTTCCTCTCCAATATCACCGCGGGAAATCAGCAGCAGGTTCAGGCAGTAATTGATGCCAATCTTGTACCAATGATAATACACCTTTTGGATAAGGTAAGAAAAACATGTATCAGAGTAAATACTTTTCTGTTTAACAAGACACTACAATAAAATGTAATCGATACTAAAACCTTTGAACCCAACAATATTATATAGTACAAATGTTTCTTTTGGAAAACTCCTGTCCCTTCATTGTCATTACTCTTCCAAGAGAATCATTGCTTTGGAATTAACTGAAAAGAAGTAGTATCCTTACTGATAATAAATGCTGTTATATTGTTCTAAGCATTTTGGAAATTCTACCTCTATTAATATGACAAGCTGAACTGGCAAGATAGCTCAGTAGATAAAGGTAACTGCCAGTGAGCCTAAGGACCTGAGTTTTAACCCAGGGAGGAAGCAAAGAGCCTCCTCTTCACAGAGTAGTGTCCAACACA
Source organism: Psammomys obesus (assembly GCF_907164565.1). NCBI lineage: Eukaryota > Metazoa > Chordata > Mammalia > Rodentia > Muridae > Psammomys > Psammomys obesus. The sequence goes on along the minus strand of NW_026596256.1, from coordinate 16,847,342 downwards.
GGGGCTATCCTTATTTGACAGATGAAAGTATTGCATGAGCAAATCACTTGCCCAAAATCCAGTGGCCAATGAGTGTGCTGTTGTGTGCCATATTATTCCTTATGCTCACTAAGATTTGGAGAAAAGACTATTTTGTTTTCAGATAAGACTTTGGTTATTGCATGGATTCCTTATTTTATTAAAGAGTGGCAAAATGGTGACTTTTTAATTCTCCCATTCTTTGTGTATTGGTCATAATTCTTCAGTTTTTCTTTTATATTTTTTAATTAAAATATAATTACATCACTCTTCCTCTTTCCTGTCTCCTACCATCCATGGCCTCTCCACTTCCTTTCATGCCCTGTACACCATCAAAAATACCTTTTTTATTTGATTATTATTGTTATATTTTAAATATATAAATATTTACAGCATGCTGAATCCATTTTTGTTGCTTGTGTGTATACAATTTCAGGGCTGACCATTCTGTACTGGATATCTGATTAGGATGGTTATCCTTGGAATAGGCTGATTTTCTATAGTTCTTTGTCTGTAGATAGGACACATGAGATGTCAACTTTTGTCATATGACTTAATATTGGTATTATTTAGGTTGTATTCAGGCTGCCATAGTATTTCAGGTATCACGGGCATTAGCTTTCCTGTCATTTCTGATAAGCACAATCTCACAACAGACTTCCTGGTCCTCTGGCTCCTACATCTTTCCAACTCCTCTTCCATGATGCATTTTGAACCTTAGGTGCAGGAATTATGTTGTAGATGTATCTGTTTGAGCTAGACACTCCATGGTCTACTGATCTCTGTGTTACGGCCAGTTGTGGTTTTCTGTGATGCTCTCCATATGCTGGGAAGAAAATCTTCTTTGGTGAGAGCTACTCTTACCTGTTTTAGAATGTAATTGGGATTGTACTGATCTAGTCAAGTGGCAGTAGTACTAGGTTCTCTTCTAAGACCCAAGACCTCACTAGTCCCAGGTAGCTGACTAGATTTCTAGTACCAAGCATGATTTCCTCCTGTTAGCAGGCCGTAAGTCCAGTTTGATAACTACTGGTTACTGTCAACATATGAGTACCATTATCGTACATTTAGGGATATTTAACCGTTTTGGTTATTGTGGTTCATAGGTATCACATGGCTGGATTGGACTGTTGATTGTTTCCCTCCCTTGGCAGCTTTTATGCTTCCTAGTACTATGGAACTAAACCACAGGAAGAAGGGTTTTATGCTAAATCCACTTTGAATCTTTCTCCTCTTGTGTCCCGATGTGTGAGGTATCGCCAGAAATAGAGATTTGCCTTCACCACTGAGAGGCAGTCAAGGGCAAAAACAAGAGCCTATATTGTACAGGGAATCTATTGAACCCCTCTGACCAACAACTCAGATGAAGGTTTCCTATGCCAGCTACTGGGATTTTTTTCCTAGATATCTTATGCCTCCTTCTGTGAGCATTGTCAGCCCAAGTGCTGTAACTTCAATTATGCTATAGATTTATTTGTATATTTAGATTTATCTGAAATCATATATAATACATGTGTGTTATATTTTTATCTATAATTTATATGTGTGTGATTTATATTTATATAAAAATTATGTTAAATATATTTACATGCGAATTATATGTAGTACGTGTAATTTTATATAATTCTAAATACATACAACTCCTTGGTTTTTAAACTACCTTGCTGTCATTTGTCCTTATGGACATAACTACTCCTTCTGAAGTGAAGTTCTTCCTCCCCAGCTAAAGTCCTGCTCCCTGTTTTTCCCTTTTTCCGTTCAGATCAGCTGTAGCCTGTTATTGCCCCTCATCCTCTACCCCGGTCCCTTTGTAATTTCCTGCTGGCTTCATGTTATAGACTCATTTCTGAGGATTTAGAGTTAGGAACTGCAGATGCGAGAGAACTTAAAGCTTTTGCCTTCCTGGGTCTGGATTAACTCACTCAATGTAATATTTCCTACTTCCATCTATTTGCATCTGAATAGAATTCCAGTGTGTATGTGTAGCACATTTTTGTTATCTATTCATTCATCTGTTGAAGGACATGTAGGATGTTTTCCTTTCCTCGCTATTGTGAATAGGACATTAATGAACATTGTTGAACACGTATCTGCAGAGTGGAATGTCAAGTCCTTTGGGCATATGCCAACAAGTGTTAATAGCTGGACAATATTATGGTAGATTCATTTTTAGCTTTTTTAAGAGTTATCCCTGCCAATTATTTCCAGAATGGCTGCTCCAGTTTGCATTTCTACCAACAATGAATGAGAGCCCCATTCTCCCCACATCGTTATTAGGATTTGTTGTCAATTGTTTTTGTTATTCTTAACCATTCTGTCTGGGTGAAATGAAATCTTAAACTTGTTTTATCTTCCATTTCCCTAACTGCTAAAGATGATGAATAAATTTTGAGGTATTTCTTAGCCATTTTCATTTCCTCTAATGAGAACTCTGTTCAGATCCCTACTCTTTTTTAGTTGGGACATTTGTATTCTTGACTCATTTTTTGCCTTGTTTTACTCTTTGCTTATTCTGGATATTCTCAGTCAAATGTATTACTGGCAAAGATTTTTCTCCCATTCTGTGGGTTTCTTTGTTTGATCATTTCCTTTGCTGTACAGAAGCTATTTAGTTTTATGAGGTCCCACTTACCAATTAATTCCCAAGCAAATGGAATCCTATAAAGAAATTCCTGTCCTACACCTGTGGTACTGCCTATATTTTCTTCTAGCCGTTTGAGCATTTGAGGTTGCAAATTGAAGTCTGTGAACCACTTGGAGTTAATTTTTGTTCAGGGTGAGAGACACAGGTCTGATTCCATTCTGTTGCATGTAGACACCTAGTTTTCCCAGCCACATTTGTTAAAGATGCTGTCTTTTTTCCAGAGGCTGTTCTTAGCATAATCTTAGATGTCTATAATTATGTGCTTATATGTGGGTTTTCTCTTTTATTCCATTTATCTACATGTATGTTTTTGTGCTAGTTCCATACTATAATATATCATAACATAATATTCCATAGCTCTATAATATATCTCAAAGTCTGTAATGGCAATCTATCAAGTATTGCTATTTTTGCTCTGAGTTGCTTTGGCTGTCTGGGGTCTATTACATTCTATATAAATTTTAGGAGGGTTTCTTTCCCCCATCCTCATTTCTGTAATAAATATTCTGAGTATTTTTATTGGGATTATTTTGAATCTGTAAATTACTTTTGTTGGTATGGTCATTTTCACAGTATTTTACCAGTCTGTGAACATGGAGTGTCTCTTCATTTTCTAGTCTGTCTGTCTCTCTCTTAATTTTTTTTTAATTGAGAGATTTGGGGGGAAAAAAATTGTAAAGCTCTTCCACCCGATACTTTATTGTCTTTGAGGCCATTGTAAATGGGTCTGTGACCATGATCTTTTTTTTTTCTCAGCATTTTTGTTGGTGGTTGGTGTGTGTGTGTGTGTGTGTATGTATATATATATATAGGCTACAGATTTTTGTAAGTTGGTTTTGTATCCTGCCACTTTGCTGACATTTCCTGGTAGAATTTTGGGAATCTCTTATATTTAAGCTCATCTAAAAACACATCTGTTCCTATTAGTATAGCTTTAATTTTGGCTATGAATTGGTCTTACACAGTCTTTCTTAGGTTGAAGTATGTTTCCTCTAGTTCTGCTCTTTCTGGGACTTTTATCATCAAAGTATGTTAGATATTGTCAAACACTTTTTTTGCATATATGATCATATGATTTTTTTGTCTTTAAACAAATTTATTTGATGTATTATATTTACTGAGTCATGTACTGCATTTATTTCCAGGACAAAGCAAATTTGATTAAACAATTTAAGGAATATTGGCTGTAAATAATCCTTTTTGTTTGTTTAATTACTATTTATTCAGTTTGTATCCTGGCTGTGGCCCCCTCGCTCCCAATCTCACCCTCCCTCCCTTTTCTCCCCCTATGCCCTTTCCCTAGTCCAATGATAGTCTATCTGACCCTAGCCTATCAGGTCTCATCAGAACTAGCTGCATTGTCTTCCTCTGTGGCCTGGTAAGGTTGCACCCCCTTCAGGGGGAGATGATCGAAGAGCCAGCCACTGAGTGCATGTCAGAGACAGCCCATGCTCCCATTTGGAGACTGAGCTGTCATTGGCTGTATCTGAGCAGGAACCCCTTCATGCATGGTCCCAGATTGGGATATCAGTCTCTGCAGGGGCCCCTGGGCCCAGGTTTTTTTATTTGTTTGTTTGGGGGTTTTTTTGTTTTGGTTTTTTGTTTTGTTTTGTTCTGTTTGCTCCGTTGGTTCCCTGTGGAAGTCCTGTCCCCTCCAGGTCTTTCTATTTCCCCCTTCTTTCATAGGATTCCCTGCACTCTACCCAAAGTTAGGCTATGATTCTCAGGATCTGCTTTGATACCTCAATCAGGAGAGCCTTTCAGAGGCCCTCTTGATGTTCAACACCAAAAAACCAAGTAATCCAGTTAAAAACTGGGGTATAGAGCTAAACAGAGAATTCTCAACAGAGGAATATCGAATAGCAGAGAAGCACTTAAAGACATGCTCAGCGTCCTTAGTCATCAGGGAGATGCAAATCAAAACGACCCTGAGATTTAACCTTATACCCACAGAATACCTTAAATCAAAAACTCAAGTGAGGAGACCTGATAAGCTACGGTCAGATGGAAGGGGAGGAGGTCCTCCTTTATCAGTGGACTGGGAGTGGGGCATGGGAGGGTACAAGGGAGGGGGCTACAGCTGAGATACAAAGTGAATAAATTGTAATAAAAAAAATAACTCGTGATAACACATGCTGAAAAGGATGTGGAGAAAGGGAACCCTCCTCCATTGCTGGTTGGAATGTAAACTTGTAAAACCACTTTAGAAATCATTCTGGCGCTTTCTCAGACAATTAGGAATAGTGCTTCCTCAAGATCCAGCTATACCACTCCTAGGCATATATCCAAAATATGCTCAACAATACAGCAAGGGTATTTGCCGAACCATGTTCGTAGCAGCTCTATTCATAATAGCCAGAGTCTGGAAACAACCTAGATGTCCCTCAACTGAGGAATGGATATAGAAATTGTGGTAAATTTACACAGTAGAATACTATTCAGCAATTAAAAACAAGGAAATCATGAAATTTGCAGGCAAATGGATGGAACTAGAAAAGAACATCCTGAGTGAGGTAACCTAGAAGTTGAACGACATTAATGGTATATACTCACTTGTAAGTGGATATTAGCCATATAATATAGGATGAACATAGAAAAACTATAGTCCTAAAGAAGATAAACAACAAAGAGGATCGTAGGGAGGATGCTTAATCCTCATTCAGGAAGGGCAAACAGGATAGATATAAGAAGCGGGAGAAGACAAGGAACAGGACAGGAGCCTATCACAGAGGGCCTCTGAAAGATCTACTGATTGGGGTAAATCATCTTTTAAAGTCTTGTATAATACTCTGTAAATCCATCTGGGCTCAGGGTTTTGTTTTTGTTTTTGTTTTGTTTTGTTTTGTTCTGTTTTGTAGAAATGTACACCTTTAATCCAAACAGTCAGGAGGCAGAGGCAGACTGACTACTCGTGAGTTAGAGGCCAGCCTGGACTAAACAGTGAGTCCCAGGCCAGGTGTGGCTATACAGTGAGACCCTGTCTCTAAAAAACTAAAAGTAAAACTCATGACAAAGGACTGGAGTATAGTTCCCAAGTACAGTGTGCTTAGCACCCTTCCCTTAAATGAAACTAAGGTCAATCAAAACTATTTAACAGATACTGAGCAGAATGTTAGTGTACCAATGTTAACATCAAAAAGGTAGGACCTCAGCAAAGAGCTGTAGTGGAGATTAAAATGCAGAGCCTGTTGAAATGAGTTCATCAAAAGGCGCACGCAGGACACAGACCTGATGAGGCAAGTGAGTGTGTGCAGGCCCGGCCACAGGCTAAAAAAGCACCGAAATAGGTCTGTAGATGACTGTTTCTCTGACACACCTTCCTGAGCGCTGAGGCTCCCGACTCCGCACCAGAAGTGCACTTGTGCATTTGGAAATACAACTCCTAGTGATTTATTTCAGAAGTGGACAAAACTGCAAGAGAAAAACCCAACATGACACCCCAAACACATCCATAGCGGAGGCAGGGTCGGGGCTGGCATGGGTTGTTCCAGAATCTAAGAGGGATGAGCTTTGTGCGCATGCGCACCCCCACCCACCTTCATGCTCCTAGGCTATCTGGTGCCACCTTGCTTGGGTTCCCTCTCTAGGAAGCACATGCTGGCGCCAGGAGGGATCTCAAGAGTGCAGGATGTCCCCACAGTCACAGACAGAGTGACACAGTTTCTAATTGCTGACAGCCAGCTGTCCACTTTGGCTTCTGGCTTGGAGTGTGACTGCAGCTTGGCTTCCCCCGAGAGCCCCCCTTGTTTTGTTTTTTTACTCAGAGGGCTTTTATTACTGTTAGAATCTTACTTGTTATGAGTCTGTTTAGGTTGTTGACTCTATGGTTTAATTTTGGTATTTTGGTTGAGCCTAGAAATTCATCATTTTCTTTTAGGTTTCAGCTAAATAGAGGACTGGTTTTTGAAGCATTCCCTTACAATATTTTGAATTTCTTTGGTGTCTTTTAATATTTCTGTGTTCATTTTTGATTCTGTTAATTTGAATTATCTCTTTTGGTTGGTTAGGTTAAGGGGTCTCTAAATTTTTTTTTGTCAGCTCTTTTTGTTTTGTTTTGTTTGTTTTTCCAGACAGTGTGTCTCTGTGTAGCCTTGGCTGTCCTGGAACTTCTTCTATAGACCAGGCTGGCCTCAGTCTCGGAGATCCTCCTACCTCTATCTCTCCAGTGCTACCACCATTGCCCAGCTCAAAACTAGTTCTCAGTCATTGTCTTTTTGCATTGTTTTCATATTTTATTAAATCTTGCTTTGATTTTTTTTTTCTTGTTGTCTACTAGATTGTGGTTTGGTCTGTTATTGTTTTCTCAAATACTTGAGTTGTATCATTAAGCCGTATATTTGTACTCTTTCTGATTTTTTTCAATGCAGAAACTTAGGGCTTTAGATTTCTCTGCTTTTAATGTGTCCCAGAAGTTTTGTTTTGTTTTCATTTAGTTCCAGGATTTTTTTTTTTCTCTAACCCATTCAGCATTGAATTGTTCACTCTCCATCTATTTATGTGCCAATTAGAGATTTGTTTGCTGTGATTGTAAATTTTATTTCATAATGCTCATATGATAACATGGAAGTATTTCAGTTTTTCTGAATTTGATAAGATCTATTTTATGACATGGCTGTGGTCTATTTTAGAGAAGCTTCAATGAACTGCTGAGTAGAATATATATTCTTTGGTGTTTGAGTAGAATATGCTGTAGAATATTCTTTTAGGTCCATTTGATATATAGTGACATTTAGTTCTGAAGTTCTTTTTTTTTTTTTTTTTTTTAAGATTTATTTATTATGTGTACAGTGTTGTCTGCATATACACCTGCATGCCAGAAGAGGGCACCAGATCTCATTATAAATCGTTTGAGCCACCATGTGGTTGCTGGAAATTGAGCTCATGACCTCTGGAAGAGTAGCCAGTGCTCTTAACCTCTGAGCCATCTCTCCAGCTCCCTGCTTGGTTTTCTTTTTTGTTTGTTTGTTTTTTGTTTTGTTTTGTTTTTTAATCCAGATATATCTATTGGAGAAAGTGAGAGAAAATCAATAATACTAGACAATACTTTCAAGTATTACTGGGTTGTGTTAATTTGTTTCTTTTATTTCAGTAATATGCATTCTATGGTGCATAGATGTTTGTGATAATAATGTTGTTTTGGTTAGTTGTCTCCTTTATTACAATGAAAATGCTCTTTGTCTCTTCTGATTAGTTTTAGTTTGAAATCTATTTTGTCAAGATATTTGGATGGCAATAACCTACTTGCTTCCAAAAACCATTTGCTTGGCATACTTTTTTCCATCCTTTCATTTCAGGGTAGTACCTATCTTTAGAGCTGAGGTTTTTGTTTTTGTTTTTGTTTTAGACAAAATAATGATAAATTTTGTTTCTTATTCCATTCAGCTAGTCTATTCATTCGACACTTGGGACCATTAATATTTAAAGATATTAAAGATGTGTGTTAATTGTAGTCATTTTGTTGGGTTTTTTTTTTTCTGCATTTGTATTCTTGTGCTTAATTGATTATAGTTTCATTTCTTTTCATAGAGTCTTTTGCCTATGCTTATTCCTCTCTTGAATTTGACGTACTGTTTTCCAGTATTTGCTTTAGGGTTGTTTGGTGGACATGAATTTTTTTAAAAGGGTTTTTGTATAGTGGAAAGCCTTTTCTTTATTCTTCATCTGTGGCAGATAGTTTGTTGGGTACGATTAGTTTATCTAGGTTGGCAGTCATGGTTTTTACAATTTGTAGTACATTGTTCCAGGCTCTTCTTGCATTCAATGTTTCCATCAAGAAATTTGCTATTATTTTGGTGGGTTTTCTTTATATGTAACTCATGTTGTTTCTCTTGCAGCTTTGAATACTTTTTCTTTATTCTCTATATTTAATGTTTAAACAATGATATGCCTTGGGGAGTTTCCTTTCTAGTCATGTTTAATTAAGGTTCTGTGTGTTCCTTGTATCTTTGGGTATGTCTTTCCTTAGTTTGGGGATGTTGAACCTCTATGGTCTATGGCAGTGAACTGAGGGATTAGTCTTCCTTGTCTATACCTGTAATTTGAAGATGCCATCTTTTTATGGTGTTCCATATTTCCTGCATAATTCTTTCTGCACTTTAAAATTTTTTATATTCTTTGCTTTATATTTTCTAATTCCTCTCATTTGTCTTTAGGTCCTTTATCTTTAGGTTTATCTAGGTACTTCTCACTAGAGAAGATTTCTTCAAGACTAGTGAGTTTGATGGGAGACGTGTTGTTTTTTATTGGTTGTTTGCCTGAAATGGGACCCTGTCTGGCCTTAGATTGGGCCGGTGCAGGAGCTATGTGACCAGTAGTAAGCCTGGTAAAGCTGGTACATGAGCTGTTAGATTGCAGCAGACAAAGATGTCTGGAGGTAGGCCTGTGGGTATGGAGATGGCAGAGAGCAGAGAAAAGAATGGAACAGAGGAATAGCAGCTCACCCAGCAAAGGCAGATTTACTGCTGCAAGTGTGGAGCTGGGTTTGTGGGTATGGAGAAGGCTGTAGGCAGAGGAAAAATGGGAGAGGGAAAGGGGAAACTGTCAGGCAAAAGGGCTCCAGAACTAAGTGTGTTCGTGTGGGTCAGGTCTGGAGCCAGGTTGTGATATGGAGGAGACAGCACTTTCTGATTGGCTTGTTTCAAAATGTGTTTGTAGACTGGAAAGATGGCTAAGGCTCACTATCAAAAGGACAAACTAGAGTTTGCATAGGAAAGACAAGATAAATGCTTGATTCTTTCACCTTATTAGTCATTTTTAAAATGTCATTTTTAGATGCTATAACAAAAGAAACCAGAGCAGATTTTTTTTTTTTTGGTACATATTTAAGAGACTTGGGCTTGAATGTATATTTTGAAAATTTTAGCCAATTTCAGTGTATGTAGTTCTTTTAAAAATCAATTTATCCTTACATGACCAGTACAATTTCTTGATGTTGATACTTGTGTCATTTTTACCTCACCCAGTAGTTTTTGAGAGAATCCTGCCTTTTAGATATGAAAATGGCCAGGCTTATCTTAATGTAGATTTTTTACCTAGCCTTGGAAATAACTTTTTATAGGATATCTCAGTTCCTTTCTGTAAAAAAAAAAAAAAAGTGTTTAATAGTCATAGTTTAAAGAAGGCTGGAGAAATGACTCAGCAGTTAAAAGCACTGGCTGCTCTTCCAGAGGACCTGGGTTCAAATTCATAGCAAGCACATGGCAGCTCACAACTGGAACTCCAGCTCTAGGAGTCCCACTACCTTTACATAAACACATATGCAGGCAAAATTAAAATGCGTGTAAAATAAAAGTATTTTTTTTTTTTTTTAAGTATCAAGATGATCATTGTTGAATGTCATTATTTCTGAGGGCTTAACCAACAAAATAAGTGAAAACAGGTGTTTTGGTAGCAAATGAAAGATAGTGTGCTTGTAAACAAGAATTGCTAAGAAGTCAATAATGAATGAAAACAGCTATCTGTTACTATAGGGTACTGCTAGATATGGCATATGCTTGTAATCCTAGTGACTCAGAAGTTCCAGGCCAGCATTGGCAGCATAACAAGAACCTGTTTTAAATTTTAAAAGAGGAAAACAACTGCAGATAAAGCCTAGTGCTCCTGGGTTCAAGTTCTAATACTTTCCAAAAGTAATGAAAATGTGTAACAGGTATTTATAGTAAAGAGGGCATTTTGCCTATCATGTTAAAGTAGATTGAAGTCCTAAAGATGTAAAAAAAAAAAAAAAATGAAGAAAGTGTATATTTTGGGGTGTATGTGTATATAGGCCAGAGGTCACTGTTAGGTATCTTCCCCAGTCACTTTCCACCTTAGTTTTTTAGACAGGATCTCTCCCTGCTCCTGGTACTGAGTCTGATTTTTGGCTATCACTGTGCTGTAACTCCATGTAGGAAGATGAACAAACGTTATCACCATGTTTTAAATTAGTTTCCTGGTAAAATCTCAAAAGTGAGATTTAAAATGTTTTCATTTTTGGTTTGTTGTTTTTTTTTTTTTTGGTTCTTTTTTTTTTTATGAAATTCCATTTGATTTTCATTTACTCTGTTATTGAACAGAAATATTAAGTCACCTACCTTCCATACACATATCCTGACAAGGGGAATTCACAGAAAGTAATTTTATTTCTTCAGAATAGATTGGTTGTGGTTTAAGACTTTATCAGTAAATAAAAAACACACATGTATATAATATACATACTCCAGAGAAACTTGGAAATAAACAACTAAAAAATAATTTTAGGAACTAATTTTCAAATTTACTCTGTATTGTTTTGTTTTTAAGGGAGATTTTGGCACTCAGAAAGAAGCTGCTTGGGCGATAAGTAACTTAACAATTAGTGGGAGGAAAGACCAAGTAAGTTGAACTTTTAATTATTTTTCAAAACCAGTAAAAATAACAGTATAGGTAATATTCCTTTATATTTAAGTGAATCATGATTTAAAATAATAGAATGCTATATTTCATGGATTTGTTTTGGTTTTAGGTTGTGTATACTCTGTCTTTATGTGTTATGCGTATGTGTGCACACGAACACATGCTCAAGATCGGACCCATGTACTTAGCATGGACTTTACCACTGAGATGTACTTCCAGACTCTGTTCTGTGATTTTTTAATATATACATTAAAAGTATCTCCTTAGTTAACTTCCTCCCACTTCCTAGGAGAGAGACGTTTTTCTAGTGGTTACAGTGCTGGGCGTTGAAGAGCTTTGTGCACGCCAGACAAAGTGCTGCCCGCCAAACCAAATTCCTGGATTCCATGCAAAAATGTTCCAGAGTAAGATCAAGATGCACACAGTGGATTTTTAAAATAATAATAATAATATTGAGAAATAACAGACTTTTAAAATTAATATACCAGAAAGACACTACTTTAGTGGTTCTTCTACCAAATGAACAACTGCAAACAAATTCACGAGCAGCAAAACAAAGTAGAAATTAAATTCGATTCATATAGCTGGGACTAGGAAGTAGGGGGCCAAAGGTGAGGGGCAAAGTAAGGGTAATGAAAGTGGCAGAGCATAGCATAGTACACACAGGAGGAGAACATGGGCACTAAAGGTCCCAGACCTTGTCAATAGAACAAGTGATAGGGTAAAGAAGAGCCAAGTGGCCACTGATAATTCAGTTTTAAAAAAGTTCAATTTACATGCAGGCTTGGAGGCTGTGGGAAAGAACACAGGGGTGAGGGCTTGATTTTCGACTCCAGTACCCATGGGAAAGCCAGGTCCTGCTGCTTGCACCAGCTGTTCCACCAGCACTGACGGGTGCAGGGAGACAGAAACATCTTTCAGCTTCAGTGAAAAATGTTGAGCTGCAAACTTAATGAAGACCCTGTCCCAAGGGACTAGAGTGTAGGGTGACAAGTTAGTGCACCTGATGTCTTCCTCTGTTGAGTTGAAAAATAGCCTCTCCTGTTTCCTGAGACTGTTAAAACAGTACTGAGCCAGCAGAGACCGCTACTTGAGCAGTCATTTAAAGTATTTAAAACATCTTTAAATATTTAAAAAATATCAGTCATCCTTTGGTTGATTTAATAATTTCTTAAAAGGATCTTGGGTAGAAAAAAAGAATATTGTTTAATACAAAGTTAGTCTTTTCTATTTTCACATTACGTCCATATCTCTCCCACATTCCCTTCCCTACTAAATATAGAAAAATAAACTTGCTGCATCAAAAAGAAGTTATTTGATTAATAATGTAATCTAACGTGGGAGAGGTGAGTTCATGTTTTCATACCCAGAGTTTGGAAATGAACATATTTTACTTTAAAAAAAAAAAAAAAAACAGTTGACCTTTATTTTAGTATCTTATGGTAACCTTGTTTTTCAGGTGGCCTACCTTATCCAACAAAATGTGATTCCACCTTTTTGCAATTTGCTGACTGTAAAAGATGCACAAGTTGTGCAAGTAGTACTTGATGGACTAAGTAATATATTAAAAATGGCTGAAGATCAAGCAGAAACCATAGCCAATCTCATAGAAGAATGTGGTGGTAAGTTTATCATGAGGTGTTATGTACATTTTAATGTTCTTATTGTAACTGCCTTTATTTTCTGAGTAATAGTACTCTTTCTGCATCTTTCTGTCTTAGATAACAATAAAGTACAGTCCTGTTTAGCCTTCTGTATATATTCTATATATTCTTAGGTAACTGAATTGTTGCCACATAGTAAAAGCACGGCGCTAAAGTAGTAGGAAGACAGTGGTAAAACAGCTCCTCAAGGCATGTAGTTTAGATTAAAAAGAAATATGACTGATTTAATGTGCTAATTACCCTAATAGAAATGTACAACAAAATGGGATACCTAATCCATCCTGGAAGAAGCAGGAAGTGATACCTGAGCTGGATTGTGGGAGATGAATAAGGATTAATAAAGTAAAAAGGGATGAAAGGTGTTCCAGGTAGAGATAACAACATGAGCAAAGTCTGAGGTGAGAAGTAGCATTCAGCAAATTATAAATAATTCAATATTGCTGAATCACAGAGTATGGCATGGCAAGTGCCCTGAGTTGAAGCTTAAGAAGCAGCCAGTGACCAGACCCTGGGAAGTCAAGAACTTGTTGAATAGCACATACTTTATTCTGTAGGACATTAGTCAACAAATGTGGCTTTGGAGCAGAGCCATCTAGAATGTGAACAACACAATACTTTTAACTCTTAAAGTTAACATCTAGGCAGAATAACTTAAAGTACCAGTTGTGGCTGTTCAACAAAATATGCATGTCAACCTGAATAAGCCTAAACTGAATATCTGAGTGAAGCTGGAACACGAGTGAAAGGGACCTATAAAAAACTCAGTGGAGAGCCTCGAGACCAGAAGCCTGGTACAGTGAGAAGTAGGCATTAAGACTCGGTATACAACTCTGTAAGCACTGTAGAATGCTTACTAGTGTGTTTGAAGCCCCGTGTTCAATCCCTAGAATGTCTTTCCCTAGCCCTGGAAAAATAATGAAGAAGAAAAAAAATAGAAACAAATATATCTTGTTAGTACTATCTTACTATTGCATTAAAAAAGAGGCATTTAAAATTACTAACATGACAAGTAGAACAAAAATGGTGTGATCATCAAAGTGGAAAGAGGACATAGGGAATAGGTTAGAAAATAACTATTAAGTGAAAATATAATAAAAATTACCTTACCGATTGAATTTTTATCATATAAACATTTTAAGGAGTAAAATAATTTTTATATTAAAATAAAGAGGATATTGAGCATTACTTGCCTCACTGGTAATGAGGCATCTGTGTTTTATAAACTCCAGTTGGTTCTGCTCTTGGTACATTTTTTCTCAGTGTTCTATGTTCAGATAGGTGTCTGGCACAGGGACCTTTGGAGACAGGAGGCAGAGAAACCAGAGTGCATAGTGAGCAGGCTGTAGTAAGTGATGGCAGTAATAGTGCAGACCAAGGACGATAGGATTCCAGGAGTGATTATGTGAGGTGTCCGAGATTAGATTGTGGGGAAGAGAACCTTTCTTAGATTCCAAGATATTGTTGATTATTGAGAAAGAATTGCAAATAAAAAGTTAAGGGGGAGGCAAGTAATACCTAGGTTTCAGATAATTTGAGTTTTAGACCTCTGTGAAATATTCTTAATGGAATTATGCAGGCATTTGAATCTTGTGTTTGTGAAACTCTAAAAAGTAATGGAGATAACAAATTATAAGTTCTTAGTAGTATGTAAAGTCCTATTTATTAACTAAAGTTTTTAATAAAAGAAACATCAAAATGAGTAGTGGCAGGCTCCCAAGATAACTTCCTCTATTCAAGGAGTGAGTAGAGGGAAAGTCCTTCGTGGGAGAAGAAACTTCTCTTCATTCCAACAGTCTTAAAATTATCGCTTCTATAAAATATATTAGTAAATGTAGTATATATGTGCTTTTAATGCCCAGGGTTCTACCATAAAGAATGACCGCCTGTGGGTACATTTTATCTAATAAACATCCTAAGATTCAGTTCCGCTTCCCCTGAAATACTGTGCTTGTCTTGATTGTTTTCAGTGAGCATCACAGAATCCTTGCACTATTGCCAGTACCTTCAGTTTGCTTTTCATACACACAAAGTCAAAAGCCTGTGCAGATGCTAGAAAGGGGAAGATGTGCTTATCTATTATTTATAATCAAAAGTGATTTTGTACTATTTTGTGAACATTGATCCTTAATTTACTTAGTAGATGTCACATTGTTAATTTACATGTTTGCATGGGTTGCTCAGATTACTCGTCTTTTTAAGGTAAATGTGCTCTGTCTTTGAACATGACATCTCAGTTTAAGACTCACCAGTGGAGGAGACCCCTAAAGACTAGCTCAGAAAGTTTACAGTATGAAGATTACATTATGTGTTTCAAACTTATTGTAACTTCTAGCACATTAATTTCCATTGTTCACTTCATAAAATTTCTTACAGGACTGGAGAAAATTGAACAGCTTCAGAATCATGAAAATGAGGACATCTACAAATTGGCCTATGAGATCATCGACCAGTTCTTCTCTTCAGACGATGTACTTAATATGTTTATAGTTTTATTAGTTTTATATCCTAAACAAATCTGGATCAAAGAATATAGTAAACTAAGATGTATACATGTATATAAGTTTTTTGCCATAGAATTAAAGTAGGTATGTGACAATAATATCACTTTCTTCGAGAACAAATTTTAGTAAAGTTCCTTTTAGGACTTAAAACAATAACAAAAAGGATATTTTGTTACACTGAATAAGCTGGTTTCTTTCTAGTTCTCATACTTTTAAATTGGTAATAACATGTCTAGAAACAAAACAAAAAAACTGATACCAAGCATGGTGGCACTCAACTGTATCTCCCCCACCCCCGCTTCAGAGCTGGTGCAGAAGAAGAACTAGGAATTAGAGGCTGATTTTGGCTACATAGTGAATTAAATGCCAGACTGGACTATGTGATAGCCTGTCTCAAAAAAATATATAACAAAAAGCAAGCAAACAAAACCAGTAGTACTAGTATAACTTGCAATAAACCCTTTATAACTTTAATTAGTTAACCCATATTTTCAAATATAATTTTTATTGGTGATTAAAAGCAAAATAATAAAGAGACAAGATGAGAATAGTAAATCATCAAAATGAAAGGTGCTGTTAATTAAATATGTGGAGTGGTACATGAAATTAGATTTAATCAGAGTGCCATTAAATTATAGTTATAATGAAAGGATTATTTATTTGGGTGAGTTTTGTTAGGAAATGTTTTTATGTATATGCCTGGCTGTCCTTGAACTTTGAACAGTCTTCCTTCCAGCATTTCAAGTGCTCAGATTATAAGGCATGTACACCACTACACCCTATATGAGTTATTTTCCCAATGTCTCAAGAAATAAGTTTCAGGGCTGGAGAGATAGCTGGGGTAAGAGGTATTAAGAGCAGTGATTCCTCTTCAAAGGACCTACCTTCAGTTCCCAGCTCCCATTTGGTGGCTCACAACCATTTGTAACTCTTAACTCCAAGAAATCCAGGGCCCTCTTCTGGCCTCCATGAGTACCAAGCACCTGCGTCCTTCACAGACATACACACAGGCAAAGTACCCATGCACATAACAAAATTGTTTTTAAGAAGAATGAAATTTCATAACACATTTCCCCATTACCAAAAGGAGTAAAGAACTAGGAGAAAACACCATAGCCCATTAGAAATGTCCTCACTAGGACTAGCAAGGGGGTTCCTAAGGTAAAGAATGACAACTGAATTCAAGCCCCAGAATCAGCCTACAGGATGGAAGGAAGGAGAGTACCAACCCTGCCAAGTTGTCCACCAATATCTACACATGAACCATGTGGTGTATGCCACAAGCAGTAGAGATAGAGATACAGGCTGTCGAGTTAACGCAGAGATTAAGAGCACTTACTGCTCTTACAGTGGGCCCAGGTTGATTGGTTTGTTTTCTAACACCCACATAATAAATCTAAAAAAAAAAAAACAGAAAAAGAAATATCCACACTAAATCCTATTTAAATACTCAGCTGAATACATCATAAAAAAAAAAATCCAGACGAAGTATACTCTTACAGATAGATAGCATTAATCATGCTTTTTGAGACAGGCTTTTTCTCTGTAACAGCCCTGTCTGTCCTGAAACTCATGCTGCAGAATAGGCTGGCCTCAAACTCACAGAGATCCTTTTGCCTCTGTGTCCCTAGTACTGGGATTAAAGGCATGTGACACTGCCTCCTGGCTAATCATGTTTTAAAGTTGAAAATTTGAAAGTCCTAGTTTGTAGTTAGGAATAACAGAATTATACATTCTAAAAGTAATAAATAGAACATTCACTTTCTGCTAATATGTTTGAGGATTCTTGTTCTGCTTTTTGAGACAGGGTCTTTTTTATTGTGTGGCACTGAATTTTCTAGAACTCACTAGGTGGAATTCAGCAAAAAGTGGACTATAGTCCTTCCACTTTACCTTCCCAAATGCCAAGGGCAAACACCTATGCCACCATGCCCGAAACCCGTTTTTTGGTTTTTGGTTTTTGGGTTTTTTTATGTCAGTACTTTTGTTTTCCTAAGTATAAGAAATTACAGTGAGTACCAGTGTTTACCCTCTCAGTTTGGAACCTGGGGCCATTTCCAGTTTACTGTTTAAATAAGGTTTCCATCATGTATGTTCCTGTTTCTCCTCATCCCTTAAGGAGGAGTGTTTACACAATATTTCGTATTTCTAAAGGATAGCAGAACATTGTTGGCAGGCACTCATCACTTAGATACAGTCTACGTTTTTAGAGGGTAATGGAAGTTACTGTAATTCAGTTTTTATATAATTAAAAGCTAATCATCATTCTTTTTCCTTTTTTCCTTCAGATCGATGAAGATCCTAGCCTTGTTCCAGAGGCAGTTCAAGGTGGAACATTTGGTTTCAATTCATCTGCCAATGTACCAACAGAGGGGTTCCAGTTTTAGAAAGATGTTGTGGAAGTTAGGTACAATGCAGCACCAAGACATATATATACACATATATATAAAAAAGGTTTGATCCATCAAGCTTGGCTCATGGGATCTGCTGCTGCATTAAATCGGGAGAGAAAATGTGAAGATTTCATTTGGAATCACAGAAAATGCCCAAATGAGGTCAAGGTGGCGAGTGGGTGCGAGTGAGAATGAGTGGCAATGTAAGGAAAACTGGACATGAGTGCTTATTTAGGTTGAGAGTAAAGGGCTACAGGTCACAGGTCTTCAGTGCCTGAGAAGGAGCACTGACTTACTCTGTCATTGAGGAGAAGTGAAGTGCTGTCATCATCAAGCCCTGTAAGCATAAAAGCGATGCCCATATAAGTCAAGGAAAACGAGCCCAGGCCTTGCTGGGAAGCAGTGTGTGAGTGACAGTGTTGAATGAATGTCTGGCTCTGTAGGAGGAGCCAGGTTCATCTTTCAAATCTAGGGCTCTTCACACATGAAGCAGACTCCTAGTCCTGGAGTGACTGTGTGCGAGAGTATGGTTGTGGTGCTGTATGTGGACGCATGCAAGCTTAATTCGCCTTCAGGAGGCTGATAACAAACCTAGTAGATCATCAAAGTGAGATCACAAGTGTTAATGTACACTGGACATGAAAACAAAGACCGGTTTAGCAGCAGACATTGGTTTACTCTGCAGCCTGTGTTTTCTATTCTCCCTCTACTCCCGCTCCCCTTTTTTAATTTAGTTTTTATTTACTTTACCTAGTATGGCTTTTTTAGTTGCTTCTCAAGTCAGAAAACTTCAGGAAGGTTTCCCTGTGCATTTGCACCAGATGAGTGTTTGATGCTATGAAAAGCTTTCCATATCATCAAAACTAATTTGTGTAGATTTTGCATGAAAAAAATCATAAATTTCCCACACAATAGACTGTGTTACAGTACACAAGTTGCCATAATAGTATAAAATGTGCTTTAAAAGCCATTCTTTTCATTTTCAGAGATAACATAAAGACCTTTGCATGAGGTAAATCTACAGCATAGTTCATTTTTAGATTTTGTTGAGTCCTGTAAAGAAGAAGTTTCAGTTGTGATAGAATACCGTGCTGTGTTTAAATGTTAACTTGTTTTCAAACTTTGTTTTCTATGAAAATGATATGGAAACTTCTAAAATGGAATTTGGTGCATATGTACTGCTGAATAAAGACCGATGAAGAGGTTTGAGTAGATGTACAAATCAAGTAATGGTTTGAACACCTTTAATAATATGCCTAATCTGTTTAATTGTTTTAGAATCTTTTTATCTTAGATGTAGGCAGCCATGAACAATCTATTTTGAGCCACTTTAGGGAGAAAACTTTGTATTTTTAAAACTTGCATAAAAGTTATGCAAGTGTTTTTTATAAATTGGAATAATACCTCAGTTTTGAGGTTATGCACACTAAATTAAATATGTCATAAATTAATTTGTAAAAAAGAACTCTTTATAAGGTGGCTCATTGTAGGAAATCCTGTGCCTTCCCCTTTGAGCACAAGTGTTGCATGAACAACAGTTTGCTATAAGAAACATACCAGGTTAGCCACCATTAGCATCTATATCTACTTTGTGTTTAAAAATCAACTGGTAATTCTGAAACACTGTAGAATTGATAAAAATTATTTTGTGATCATAACTCTTTGTTGAACTAGAGTATTTTTGCAGCATTCCTTGTCATCAAAAACATGGTTAAAGTTTAAAACTAGAAGCAGCAGAAAACTAGCTTGTAAAATTTATTCAAGTAGAGTACAGGCTAGGCTGTCTTGGGGAAATAAACATTAAAACTTAAAGCAATGTTTTACATGGGGTATGTGTGTGGTGTGTGGATTTCTTTTTCTGTTTAATGTTAAGAGTATACCTCAGTGACTTCTATTAGCTTCTTGTCTGTCTTAAGCCTTTGTCTTAGAACCAACATAAGACATGTCATAAGCTCTGTAATTTCATTCTGGGCATATTAATATTTCATTTCACAGAACTTGTTCAGTTGACACTACACTTGCGCTGTCTTCCTGTTAACACCAAGGTTTTGGCCAGTTTTCACTTTCCCAAGTCAGTAGGACAGCTTGAGTTATATTTTTTAAATTAACATAGCCAACAACATGTAGCTCCAAATGATAGGTCGCATACAATGTCACCGCCCCCCTTTGGCGGAATGCTTGAACTCTGGGAAGGTGAACATTTAATACCTTATATAATTACTGTTTTTAGTAAACTGTAATCAGTGAGCCTATAGTGGCCAGTCGTACAGAATCTATGTGTATAAGGAATCCTGGTAGATAGCTGAGGGAGGTATCGGATGCCTATAATCCCAGCTCTCAGGAAGTGGAGGCAGGAGAATCACCAAGTTCAAATCTAGCCTAGGCTATATTGTCAGAAGATCCTGCTTCAGAAATTAAAGCAAAATGTATGTGAGCAATATTCATGTCTCTAAGGGCTACCTGAAGGTCTAAGGATTTGTCTCTAAGTATGCTCTCTGTAGGACATGATTTTTCTAGAATTCTAACGTGTGCTTTTCCATATCTGAAAATAGTCCCATACAAACACAACTTTTTAAAATTTCTCCAGTGATCTAGGGAATTGATTTAGTTTTAACAAAAACTTTTATCTGATAAGGGGGAAATAGGGTAATAAGTCTAATAAGCTAAAAATGTTTTATTTTTCATGTTCTTAAACTCCTCGTTTTTCACACCAAGCCCCTCTCAAGTGCTACAAAATAACAATATTGTGTTAAGGTATATGAGTAGTATGTATTTATTTTATAATTTTGAAAGGCATCAGTAATTGTGTGGTATGGTAAACTGGTATTTTCCATATTGTGCTACACATTAAAATGCTCCTGGGAGAGTTTAGTTATGTTTACCTTGACTGCACTTCATAGGTCAAAGATACTTTTTGCTTTTTTTCCTTAAAGGTCTGAAATTACTCGGGGTTGTTGTACCATCAGTATAACTTGCAGAACACTTTTCTTATCCTCTGTTTCAGTTTCAGCGAAAAGTTAGGAATAAGTGAAGTTTTGTCTCTTAGGACTATCGATGTCTAACTAATTACCTCAAGCTTGTTGCCCTGGAACATGATATATATCTGTTGTTTCACAGTTTCTGCAATCAGGAATCTAGTTCACGTTTGGCTAGATCCTCTGCTCAG
This sequence comes from Psammomys obesus, assembly GCF_907164565.1. Taxonomy (NCBI): domain Eukaryota; kingdom Metazoa; phylum Chordata; class Mammalia; order Rodentia; family Muridae; genus Psammomys; species Psammomys obesus. The sequence continues at coordinate 16,826,583 of NW_026596256.1, read as the reverse complement.
GGCCGCACAAGGCTGCAGTTTCATCTGAAGGGAGGACTCTTGCTCTGTGTGCTCATGTGACACAATCCATTTCTTGTAGCAATAGAGCTCCTGGCTGCTTCCTTCTACGAGACTACCAGGAGACACTGATCTCAGGGGAGACCCATGCCCTCATTAAAGGGCTGGCTTGGTAAGGTCAGCTCCCTCATTCGCCAGGGTAATTTTCACTTTTGATTAAACCCCAAACCAAACTAAGTAGATACCTTCATTACACTTGCAAAATCCCTTCACATTTGATGGATTCTGGCCCATGACAAGAGGTATTGTCCATTAGGTTAACAAATCTGCCCTCTAGTGAGAAGGTATTATACAAAGTGTGTATATCAGTGTTGGGGGCCATTGTACAGTCTCCATGTAATTAAACTACAGTGTATCAGAGGTAGAGTAATTGAGAAGTTATTTGCCCCCACATGTGATTAAGATCACATGTGAGAACCTATCAAAAGCTCTGGCTCAACTTACCCTCAAAGTAGACATGCAGTGTGCGTGTAGTGTTGGAACTTCTCGGAGTTCCTAAATTACAGAATAAAATTATCTGTCCTTACCCTCTTAAAATAAGAGTATGAAAAGAGGATTTTTCCAAAGTCAGATGTTGCTAAGGACTGGGTTATGGCCTGGTTTTTACTTCCACTATCGTGCAGTGTTTCCAGTAAGTATTTAAATTTGTAAAACAGTGAAAAAAAAAAAGTTTATGCAAATAAACACTCAGCTTCAATCAAACCTTTTAATGTGTAAAATTTTTTTTAGATTACTGGCAACTATGTTAAGAGGCCTAGATAGCTAGTACTCTTACAGTATTTTATGTGGTTACTTATTGGCAAGATTTATCAACTGTCACCCAATATTAAAAATCCAGATTATTCTTCAGTATTATCCATATACTTTAACAGCAAATCTATGGCTAATATTTAGCCTTTGGATGCTTTAATTTTAAATTTCTTAAATACATTATTAAAACATTCTTTTTAGGGCTGGAGCTATAGTTCAGGTGTATGTCAGTTGTCTAGCATGTGAGGAGCCTTGGATATATAGCACTGTAAATATGTGAATGTGAGGGAGTGTGTGTTTGTGTCTGTGTGTGTGTGTGTACGTGAATATTCATACGGACGTTTTATTTAAAATACATAAATGCTGTTGCACACGTGTCTACATCACAGTGCACACTGATGGCCATAGTACAAACTTTAAAAAATTATGATTCTCACTATGTTGCTGAGACAGGCCTCTATCTCCTTTCTCTGGTCATGACGTCTTCATCCTCAGCATCCACAGAAGCTGAGGTCACAGGCATATATCACTGCATTTTTCTGTGTAGTACACATTAACTCTTAATAAAAAGGAAGTATATAAAGCCTAGCACTGATCAGAAGTAGTTGTCTACTGGACTTGTCTTTTATTAAATACGTATTAGTCATTATGAGAATAATATAATTAACAGTTTTTCTCCCTGGAGACTTAACCTAGCAATTGCATTAAACTTGAATGGTCCTAAAAAATAGCAAGTCCTTTAAATAGCAAAAAGTTTGCTCTGGATGTCTGTGTCAAGCTGTTCTTTTTTTCTGACATTAATAACTTCTGCTTCCTGAAACCAGCTGAGTATACAGGAAAGTGCCTCCCACCACGGGGCCATGGCCCCTTGAGGTTGCTGATTCTTTCTCTGCCCTGTTTCTTGCCTTTTCTCCACCTTTTATCTCCTCTCTATCTCAAAGTATGTTGCCTTCTCCAAGTTACATTTTTTATATGCTGTTGGTTCTTCTGGTTCTGATCTTTACAAAGAAATGTGGGGCTGGTGACATGGCTCATAGGGTAAAGGCTCTTGCCACCAAGCCTGGTTCGGGTTGGATCCCCAGAACCCACCTCGTAGAAAGAGAGGACTGACCTCTAGGACTGTGCCCCACCATACACACACACACTGAGAAATGACCTTCTCTATTTATATGTGTCTGTAACTCCTAAAGCTTGTATCCTATTTTCTCTAACTGAATTTTACTTCCCAGCTGTTGATCTGGTTTTTATCTTCTCTTAAAAATTACCTCAGACTGGGTAAGTTTTAAGGAGGTTCACGGTGGGTCCGGGTCAGGGGCTGCATCTAGTAGTGACTGTCCTCTGATGAAGAGCATCTCATGGCGAGAGGTGGAGTGCTTGTGTGTATATATACATATTCTTTTTCTTGGTGTCTTCTCCCACAAACTTTGCATTATGGAGGCTCTAAAGACAATGGAAGCTCTTGTGACCTTGTCTAACCTTATCATGTTCCAAATGTTACACCTGTAAATACATCATTGTTGGATTAAATTGTTGCCCTTAATACCTAAGTGTGGGTAAAGGCTTGGGAGACACACAAACAATATCAGTGTCAAATGAACTGTTTGGCTGTAGTTGCTAATTTTATCCAAGTTTCCTCCCAGTTTGCTTTTACTCCTATTTGAAACAACTGTTGGGAATATCTAATAATCTACATGTTTTTTTTTGGTAAATTCAATCTGTGGTTACTTGCCTTCTAGATAATTTCCTCAGTGTCCCTCTCCATTTCTCTGAGCCCTTCCTCATTAGTATACAGCTGCCTTTTTACTGTGTGTGTGTGTGTGTGTGTGTGTGTGTGTGTGTGTGTGTGTGTGTGTGTGTGTTTTGAGCGTTTTAGACACCACTGAGCTACATCCCCAGCCTGCCGTTTTACTATTTGGGATATAGTAATACTACCTAACTCTCTAACTTGACTTAAAAAAAAAAAGCTTGTTTTTTTTTTTTTTCTCAAAGAAAAGAGGAAACTTTCCATAATTGTAATTGATGCAATGTCCTCTCGATAACCTCTCCAACAGTATTAAGGGGTTGACCTGTGTTCAATTCTGCATGAAATGTAGTTATCAGGTGTTCTGGACAGCCTCTACCTCTAGCCATTTCCCTTTTGATTTGCCAACATGCTGCCCCCGTAAAAAGGTGAAGTCTTCAACGAATCTAGTAGCTCCTGGTATTGCAGGTCACCACCTGTGTAACTCCTGCAGTTCTGCCACATCTGTATTTTCATAGCTGGCCTACTGGTCTTTAGCACAGTGGCGTCTTTGAACATCTTAAAACATTTAACCTGAAGCATTATATATGTAATAAAGCTGGTGCAGAAAACTTTATTTTCTTCTGAACCAGTTGTGACTGTCATCTAGGTAGTAGCTGTGTTCTGATCCAGATCCACTGTGGTTAGAGGTGCTAAAAGTATTGCAAACTTTGTTCCTCATTATCACTATCCCTGTGATCCTTGTGCTCCGAGGGTGCAGGGAGTAAGAGAGAACTTACCTTATTTGTATCCTGGTTTTTCTCATCTTTACTCTTGTCCCTCAAATAAACCTATGTCCTTCAGGCAGTCAGGAATACAGCCAAGGCTATCTACCATTTTTGCCATCTCCATTAACTCTCATTTTGCAATATGTGTTCCATGTTGATGGTGATTTTTCAGTCTGTAGTGTCTGTTCACTCATTGCTTTCACACCTGCGTTTCTCGTCTTTTCTCCCGCTAGATTGTAAGCTCCTTAAGGGCAAGGTCAGCATATCAGCAAAGCTCTGTAAACACCATGAACGTGCCTGAATTCTATGGGCACTCAATAAAAGTGTATAATAATGATGCAACTTCTCACATGACTACCTAAAAGTCTTTTCAACTTCAGTTTTTACAATTCCCCTCACTTCCTCAAAAGTCTAAAAAACTTTCTGTAGGAAGGAGAAGGACATTATTCCTTCATAGATGAAAGCTTGTTTCCTTTTCTCCATGACCAACCGGATGTCTGGCCTTCACAGGATGTAGTAATGGGTCCTCATGTGTCTTATACCAGTTATATACTATGAAGCAGAGGAAACATGACTTCTACGATTAATGGTACCACTCTCTTTTGAGGTGTTATTGAAGTAATTTCTATTATAATACATTTTTCACAAACAGCCCAAATCATAAAGGTGAGTGATCGATATAGTATGAGGCTGATTGATGATGAGCACCTCCACCATGTACTTACAAGTTTGCCTGGACAGCAGTGCACAAGTCATCAACATGACCTCTCCCTCTGTAGCCACTTAGAGACACTACCTCTAGGTTTGTTCAGCCCTTAAAGTTTTGCTTTGTAACTCAGAATGCTCTCAAATCCTTCCTCTATCTTCCAAGTGCCAGTATTACAAGTGTGTTCTTTCATACCTAACCTGTGCCCTACACTTCTTGTAAAATATCTTTATAAAAGTTCTTACACTCCCGCACAGGTTTGAGAAGAGGAAAAACAACAGGGTTGTACTTAAGTGATAGAGTGTTGCTTAATATGCACAAGGCCCTGAATTCAGACCCACTAACACAAATAAGACATAAGTCTTACAGAATGTCTAGTCTTTTTTGTCTTTTTTGTTTTGTTTTGTTTTTGTTGTTGTTTTGTTTTGTTTTAGTATGGATGCCTTTGGTCCAGCAGTTAAAGGACAGGCAGATCTCTGTGTTCAAGGCCAGTATGGTCTACATGGTGAGTTCCAGGATAGCCAAAGCTACATGAGACCCTGTCTGGGGGCAGGTGGGGATGAGCAGTTGGAGTCTGTATGTTGCTGATAATAGCAATATAGCCCACTTACAGGAACATGAAATGTTCTTTGATTTTTTTTCAGTCTCCATTATTTTATTTTTTTGAGATACGGTTTCTCTGTGTAGCCTTGGGTGTCCTGGACTCATCAGTAGACTATGCTGGCCTCAAAGTCACAACAGTTGACCTGCCCCTGCCTCCCAAGTGTTGGGACTACAGGCATGCATCACCATGTCTGGCTTATTTGCCTCTTTAAAACAAACCTAAGGCCGCTACCTGCTGACAAGAGCTCTATCACTGAACCACACCCACAGCCCTATTCTAATGAATTAATATGTGGGGAGGAAAGGATGGATACTTGAACCTAGACTAGAAGGAGAGTTGTGAGGAAGGGAAGGCCTAAACACTGACAGTAGTAATAAAAAGACCCAGGCTGAGCAATACATGATATTTCAGAGGTGTGGCTCAAGAATCTTGGAAGAGAGAATCAATTTTCATCTTTTAATCAAATTTTGTCAATTTGGTTGTAAGTCAATATTGAGACAAGAATGAAGACAAAAACAGTGGCGAGGAAGCTTTTTAGAGCAGTTAGTCACAAAAGTGGACTTTGGACTTTGGGTACAGCATTGTGAAGGTGAATAGTGAAGTGGGGTGACCAACACTTGGGGGTGTGGAGTCAGCAAGTTTTGTCTCAAATCTCCAGATCAAATGTGTCCTACTTTGAGGCACCATGTTGACTTTTTTTTCTTTATAAACTGTCTCAGTGTTAAGCCTTATCCTAGCTCTAAAGTGATGTTACAGAACTGTTTAACTCATATTTGGGAGCTCCAGCTCACCATTTTTGTTACCACTGGAGCCCTTTGACCCTGGGGACCATCTCCTGTACTTTTAGGCCATGGTTTCTTCAGAACAGTTAAAACAGGCCGCTTCTGCTAGATGTCATATAGAAGAGATGACAATATTTACACTTTGTCCAAGGGCTAATCTTCATATACAAAATTAGGATAGAGAAATTTAAATGTTGCTGCAGGAAATCAGTGTAATCATATATAAGGTAAACTAGAAGGCCAACTTAAAAGGACCAACAGCTTGCACAGACACCTTATGAAAAATATGAGCAGAAAATACAAATGTATTATGTTCAACATCTTTAATCACAAGAAATATATACAAAAATTTTTCGATACTTTGCTATTAAAATGGCTTGTTGCTGCTGCTACGGATGCCTGATGGAATACTACAGTCATGTTGTTTTGAAAGAGGTTTCACAGTTTCTTAGGAAATTACACATGCACTGTACATTACAACCAAGCAATCCCACACCTAGATATATGCTCAAGTGGAGTGAAAACTTTATCCACATCAAAAAAACTGTGCTCTAATACTTGCACCATTCATAATTGGTCCCAAGTGGAAGCAGTTCATTCGCTGGTGGTCAATGTAATGACTAGGACTGTCCTGTAAGAAGAAAGGGCACAGCATGAGTACATTTTAAGAAAGGTTATTGCTGACTGTAGGAAGCCAGGTCCAAAGGCGGCACACCATGCTACTCTGTGATAATGATCTGCCACAGGCAAAACCGGAAAACACTTGAGTGCTGGTGACCATGCCGTAGGGAGGCCGATAGGAACCTTGAGAGAGGGTGGATAAATAGATTTTTTTGTGTTTTCGCAACTGTATTTCCTTGTAAAATCCCTAGAACTACATCTAAACACTGAGAAGCTAATTGCTACTTTTTGTTGCTGTTTTTGAGAAAAGGCATCATCTCATAGCCCATGCTGGCTTCAGTCTTTTGGCAATCCAGCCCCATTGTGTGCTGCGATTACAACATGGTTTATATACTAAACGCTGCTGCAAGGAACTGACGAATAGCTTAATGGTAGATCACTTGCCATAACCTTGATATTGGATAATGGAGAATGGGGGGTGGGGTGGAGACAGAAATGGTATTGAAATTAAAAGTTACACAGGTTTTTTTAGACATTTAATAAATGGGTTAACTTTACATAGTTGTTTAAAAAGAAACAGGAATTGTGGACAGAGACATTAGATTTTTGTTTTATTTGTGTTTGCTTCTTTTGAGATAGGGTTTCTCTTTGTTGGCCTGAAACTCACTATGTAGAGCAAACTGGTTTCTAACTTAAACCCTCCTTCCCCTGCCTTCCTGCTGCTGGGATTATAGGCGTGCTTCACTACACAGCAGGAAGCAGATTCTACATTTTGGATCATGCAAATGTTTTGTAGATTTTTCTTCCATAGTTATTTTGCCACCACAAGGTGGCAGTATTAAAGGCTTTATATAGAAGCACGTTATTTTGCAAATTTGACCCATGATGTGTTACTTTATTTTGTCTGCATTTTCTAAGGACTCAACCGAGAAGATAGAAAATATGTGAAATATATATCCATACAAGAGAGCATTTGGGGGAAGCTACATAAATATTTCTTATTTCCTAACTGTGTTCTTATCTGTTTTGTTGCTTTTGCTTTCATTAAAGAATTGCAGCCCATGTGAGGAAAGAAAAACAGTATGAAAGGTTGTGATGAAATGTCTCAGCCTTCCTCTCACTACCACATTCATTGCCTGCCAACATCTTCCTATAGTTTTCATTTTTGCCAAATTTTTTTAGATAGAGTCTCACTGTGCATCTCTGGCTGGAACTCACTATATAGACCAGGCTGGCCTCAAACTCAATGATTTGTGTGCCACCACACCGGGTAGCTTTATTTTTCTTTAGGTTTGTTTAGTTTGGTTTGGTTTTTTGAGACAGGGTTTCTCTATGTAGTCCTGGCTGTCCTGAAACTCACTCTGTAGAACAGGCAGGCCTCAAACTCAGAGATCCTCCTGCCTCTGCCTTCCAAGAGTTGAGATTAAAGACTTACAGCAACACAACTGGGTTATTTTTATTTTTAAGATTCTGAGTTTTACCAACTTTAAATACTATGCTTTACCTGTAGCATGAAAGACAAAAGACTTAAAAACTGAGCTCATTAATAATTCTTTCCACTCCTTCGAATGTTTACAGAGGTATTTTTAGAAGTTTTTTTTTTTTTTTAATTTCCCTTTCCTTTCTTGGGTGGGGGATTTGGGGATCAAACCCAGGGTCTTGTACATGCTAGACCAGCATTCAGCCATGACCTCCATCCCCAGATGTGTGCTCCATACATGTAACTCTTTCTGAATCGTGGATATGAAAACAGGGCATTTTCATTCCTTACCATCCTTCCCCTGATCTCTCATCTCACAGCTTTTATTTATGAAGAAAGTACTTTTAAAAATGAAGAAAAATGCTATTGGATATGAAGTTCACCCTCTTGAAGTGTATAATTCTGTGGGTTTTTAGGTTTTTTTGTTTTTGGTGTTCTGCAACGAAACCTGTAATCTATGAGAACATTTTCCTTACTCCAGGAAGAACACTCACTGTGCTCAGATTATATGTATTTACAGCTCTACAAACTTTGTGCTACTTTCAGTGGCCAGGGCAAATGACCCCATCAATTCTTCAAACATTTGCCATGCTTGACTCATACTTGTATTTCCACATAGTTATGCTTTTTCCTTTGAGTTTCCAATTGTGTACACAGAAGTATGTGCTTAGCATGTCTAAAATTCTCCAGCCTTCAGACATTGTGCTATGGCACACAATCTCCTTTGTTTGTTTGTTAATAACTTTAAGAGCCTTCCTGCCTTCTGTTGCAGTGAGGCCTCATTACACAGTAAGTATGGAACTGCTGCATTTCTTAGATTTTGTTTTACTTTTGAGACTTTGACTATATCGGCCAGGCTTGCTGAAGATTAAGATTCTCCCTCCTCTTGCTGAGTGCTGACATTACGAGTGCATGCCATTACACCAGCTGAAAACTTTCTTGAATCTCATGGTTCTTCTCATTTGTTCATTTGTCTTACAAACATTTAGCTCAAGTAATTTTCTCAGAAATAGTCCATGGAGATTTCTTTTTGCTTGTTTTTTTTTTTCCTCTATTTTACCTTCACATAAATTTATAAAAGAATGCTGTATTCAAATCTAGAATTTACAGTACCTTGAAGAAATTATTCACTATCTGCTGGCCCCTAATATTACTGATGGTAAATCTTAGACAGGTTGACTTTTCCTTTTCTGGTGGTCTATCCCTCGATTTATGTCCTCTTTATATTTGCTCATCTAAAACTTCACAGTAGTAAACTTAGTGTGGATTTGTCCTGTCTGACTAACTTGTGTTTTTATAGATTATGGTAATCTGGAAACTTTTTTCTTTGATTGTGTTTTCTCCCTTTTCTCTCTTTGGAACATAAAGGTTGAACATTTTTTTGTGTGTGGTGTTAGAAAACAAACCCAGGTTACTCCCAAATGTTGGGTAGACACTGTTCTGCACTGCATCTTCACCCTCACCCTCCACCTCCAGCATTCTCAGAGCCTTTTTCACATTTACAGCATCTACTAAGCCTCCTGCCGATCTCTTCTACATGTCAGTAATTATAGATGTAAATGAGACACTCTTATCCTGGAAGATGTCAGCGTGGACTTTGATACTGGAGAAGCCAGTGCCTTCACAGGACAGGCTACTTTTGTTAGTGGCTAATATGGCTGGTGACATGAGTTGGAGCCAGTACTCATTTACCATTCCACAGTTCCTAGGGCCCCTTCATGGTTTAATATACACTGCCTGCGTTTATGTTTTATAAGCAGGAAAACAATGACTGAATGACAGCATCTGTCTATGACATGGTTTGTGTTTGGTTTGGTTTTTTTTTTTTTTTTTTGTTTATTTTTTGAGATAGAGTTTCTGTGTATATCTCTAGCTTTCCAGAAACACTCTCTACACCAGGCTGATCTCAAACTCAGAGATCTGCCTGTCTCTGCCTCCCAACAGCTAGGAATAAAGTGTCTTGGGAGTGTTTTGCCATTCAAATCTTTGTAGTTCAGATTGATAGCCAGACCAAAGGGTGTGTCCCCTTGCTTCAACCCTCTGGGCTCTGCAGGAATGAAGAAATACTAGAAAGTTGCCTGTCTCAGGGAACACAGGCTGTGAACGTCTGGATATAAGATTGACAGTCCTTGGACCAAGAATGTAACTCAGTTAGTAGAGTGCTTTCACAAAGCCCTGTGTTTAATCCCCAGCACCACATAAAACTGGATGTGATGACATGCGTATTCAATCCTTGCTAGGAATAAAGGTGTGCACCAACACAGACTGGCTTGGTTTGTTGAATATTTTAAACAGTTGAAAGTTACTGCTCAGCAAAAAAAAAAAATTCCTTTCAGAATGTTATGCTTGTTGATAATGTACCAGCCACCAAAGATAGCTGTCACGTGGTGGTGATATCTGAGGAGATTAATATAATTTTCATGCCTGCTAATATTCATTCCACACCTTAAGTTCATGTCTTATTACAGATGAAATGTAGTTCACAGTGTGAACTTTGCTTATCAAATCTGCTCATCTCCTTTGTGCCTGCTTCTTAGACATCCTTATCCTTCTTGACAAAGGAAGGTTAAAAGGTCGGCTACATGTGTTTGAAGCCAGCCCTAGTCTACAAGAGACTGTCTCAAAAGAAGTAAAACAAAAATTGATAGCTCAGAAGGTAACAAATGAGACAGCTGTGGATTAAAAACGAAAGTTTTCTGTGGCTGGAGGTATGTCTCAGGGGCTAACAGCACTTGCTGCTCTTGCAGAGGATCAGAGTTTAGTGCTCAGAAACCCACATTGACAGCTGACAACTGTCTATGACTTGAGCTCCAGGGGAGCCAATGCTATCTTGTCTCCATAGTCACTTGCATCACATGCATGTATGTGATTTAAAACAATCTTAAGAGTATACATACTTAGGTATATACTTGTAACTTCCCCATCCCTGACCACCGTGGTTTGGAATGTGAGTGCCAGTGACTCTGAACTTCTGATGTTCCTTCCTTGTCTCACGAGAGTTCAGCTACAGGCTGAGGTTACTGTCATACTTACGAATATCCTCTTTTGGTCTCTTGCTACATCAGAAATCATATGTGTGAACACACACATACACACAAATTAAATTTTCAATTAAAAAAATTTTTGCAGAGGCCATGCCAGCTGCCAGAACTCCAGGTAGTCTGCCTGTGAGCAAATCTACCCAACTCTCTCTGCGCTCCTCCACCCTATCTTTATTCCCCCTCCTCTCCTTGTTGTCCTGTCCCAGTGCTCAGCTCTGTTGAAGACCAGCTGCTCAAGCAGAGGCTATATCAATCAGAAGACCAGAGAAGGAACAGAAATCAAGGAACAAAACACCCATCCAACAAAGACAACTCAGAAATTAGCACCTAAACCTATAATGATCCCAAACCAGATGGCCAGATGCCAGTGTAAGAGCACAGTCAACCATAACCAAAGCAATGTGTCACTACCAGAGACCATCTAGCCTACTACAGCAAGTCCTGAATATTCCAACACAGCTGAAGCACAAGAAACAGACCTGAAAACCAAATTTATGAACATGATAGAGCCCTTTAAAAAGGAAATCATTAAATCCTTTAAAGAAAGTCAAGGAAAAAAAAAAACTTTAAGGAAATGAATAAAACTGTTCAAGACCCAAAAATGGAAATAAAATAAAAGCAATAAAGAAAACACAAATTGAGAGGATTCCAAAAATGAAAATTTTAGGTGTAGCCGATGGAAGGAGAGTACGGGGAGAGACAACTGGAACTGGGTGGGGGTGGGGTGATGAGGAAACTTAGTGCAGTGGAAACTCCCTGGAATCTATGAGGGTGCTGCTGTCAAGGACACCTAGTAATGGAGGTTACAGGGCCTGAACTGGCCATTTTATGTAACCAGCCAAGGCTTCCAGTAGTGGGTCTGGGCCATCAAAACCTATCCTGCTTCCAACATGTGCTCAGGCAAATGTGGAGCAGAATTGTGGGGGTGGCCAACCAATGACTGCTCTAAGAGGCCCACACCATGAGGGGAGCCCATACCTGACACTGCCTGGATGACCAGGAACTGGAGGCCGGATAGCCCAGAGACCTAGGGCAAAGCCAAACATGGTTTGCCAATAGGGAAAAAAAGTCATTGAAATTATTCCTAATGATGGTCTGCTATACTTTATAGATCGGTATAAGTCATCATCAGAAATGCTGCCTAACGGCTACTGATGGGAGTGGATGCAGAGACCCACAGCCAAACATTAGGTTGAGAGAGAGAGCTCAGGTTGGAGGTATCCATCGGGTCCCTATCCTTGGGGCTTGGGGTGAACTCCATGGAAGAGGGAAAAGAGAAATTGTGGGAGCCAGAGAGGTCAAGACATTGGAAGAACACATCCTATGGATCAACTAAACAGGGCTCCTGGGGGCTCACAGAGACTGAAGTGGCATTCCTGGAGCCTGTATGGATCTGTGCTAGGTCCTGTTATGGTTGCTGGCTTGGTTTGAGGGCACTTCTGGCAATATGAGTGGGGGCAAGTCTGACTCTTCTGCCTGCTCTTGGGACCCTTTTTCTTCTCCTGGGTTGCCTCGCTCAGCATTGATGTGAGGGTTTGTGCCTGGTCTTATTGTATCTTGTGCCATGTTCAGTCGATATCCCTGGGAGGCCTGCTCTTTCCTGGGGAAGACAGGAAGTTGGGGAGAACTCTCTTAGGGGAAGAGAGGGGAAGTAGAAGGCAACTTCCAGGACTGGAGGGAGGAGGAGGAATGATTTGGATGTATAAGAGAAGAATAAATAAAAATATAAATATAAGCCAGGCATGGTGGTGAATTCCTTGAGTCCCAGCACTTGGGAGGCAGGGGCAGGCTGATCTATGTGAGTTTGGGCCATCCTGGTCTACAGAGTGAGTTACAAGACAGCTAGGGCTACACAGAAAAACCCTGCCTGGGAAGGAAGGGAAGGAAGGAAAGAAGGAAGGAAAGAAGGAAGGAAGGAAGGAAGGAAGGAAGGAAGGAAGGAAGGAAGGAAGGAGGGAGGGAGGGAGGGAGGGAGGGAGGAAGGAAGGAAGGAAAGAAGGAAAGAAAATAAAATACACTGTAGCTTTTGAAGTACCATACATACATACATACATACATACATACATACATGACTTTCTGTGCCTTTGTTTGGAAAGGCACGAGATGCTCTACAGCATTCTTTACTGTCAATGCTTCTGCTCTTATGAACAGAGTGGCTGCATCTACAGCCCTGTGAGCTTCACCAGATGATTATTTCCTGTTTTATGCCTCCACGGATGTATCTTCTACCGGCCTTATCATCTCTACTTTCAATGACTCTTACATCCTTCATGAGTTCTGAGCCACTGCTAATTACCCTCAGGGCAGCACTGCATGACAACAAGTTGGCAAGAAACTCAAGCAAGGACAGCAGAAACAGGCAGGGACAGAAGCTCATGGTCCTGTTAGCCCAGGGTCCAGCCCATATCTAAAAACTTGGGGTTTTTAATTAATTTATTATTGGGGGGAGGGGGTCATGTGCCGCAGCAAACATGGAAGCCAAAGGACAACTTCCTGGAGCTGATTCTCTCCTTCTGCCTTTACATGGACTTCAGAAATTGAACTAAGGTTCCAAGGCTTGTGCACTGGGAAACTAACAACTTTATATGACTCACTTTATTGTAATATTTGCTTCCTTGCTGTGGTCTGGAGCCCAACCCACAGTGTCTCTAAGAAACACCTGCACCCTGTTTGATTCAAGCAGCAAAGGTGTTTGTTGAAAGGAAAACCTTATCCCACAGAATCCTCATAAACCATGAACACTGAGTCTAGAAGTGCTGTGAAGAAGGCTATAGCTTTTGCCACCCTGTGGGACCTGCTCTTAGAACCTGCAAAGGGTTCACATGTTGTGCCTTCATTTTCTGCTCTATCTTCATACCAGTCATCTTCCCCTACACCTTCTGATCAGGCCCATTCACAACGGTTAGGGAGAGACCAGAAGCACAAATTTAAGTCAGTATCACCCGGCTGAGCCCCTGCCAGCAAGCAAGTAAGCAGCCTTTCTCTCTGGGCTCTGCTTCAAACTGTGGGCATTAGTTTCACTTTTCTTATATTTTTTTTCTCCCTACTCTACCCAGTCCCTTCCAACACCCCAGCACCAGGTAGGAGAGAGAAAGGGTCAGTGGGAGAGGGGACACAGTTCTCTTTCTTCACTGCTTCCTGCTGGTTGGGGTAGTTGGGCTTCTTGGAGCCAGTCCAATCCTTGTTTCAGGAGATCTCCAACTTCTTGTCTCACACCAGCAACCAGAAGCTGCAGGGGAGGAAGCAGGAGCAGCCTTGTTGTTTCTGACCCTTTGGGCTCTGGCATTTGTTTTGTCTCCTTTGTCCTCAGATTTGAACTATCTGCAGCTGGCAAAGAGCTCCTCTCAGAGCCCACATGAGGCAAATAGTCTGCTGCTGTGGACCATCAGAATCAGTCCCACATCCCACACCTGGGGGACAAAAACAGGTTTGTATTCACAACAAAACTCCCTCCTTGAGTTCCTGCCTGGCTTCCCTCAAGGCTGGAGCACGACCTGTAAGATGAAGTAAATGCTTCTGGAGTTGGTTTTGGCCATGGCATTTATCACAGCAACAGAAACCAAACTGGGAAATAAATCAACTCCCGTGGGATCCTGAGAGTTTGATTTTGAAAGTGCCAACGAAGGCCCTTTAATATGCATCCCCAGCAGTTCATGGCTTAGGAATGACCAAGAATGGAAATTTTTACAGCTGATGGCAATGGTTTGCATTCCTCTGCAGCTTGCTGAAGCCTCCGGGTGGGAAAGGAAGGACAAGGAAGGTAAAGGCGTGAAGGAACTGGTAACATCAGCTGTGGCACAAAGGACTCTGATCACCACAGGGTTCTCTTCAGAATTCCTGAGCCCCTCCTGCTCTTCCTCCTCCTCCTGCTCTTCTTCCTTCTCCTCCTCTTCCTTTTAAACAGAGAATGGTAATTACCAGTGACAAAATGCAAAGCGTGAACTCACCTCAGCAGCACATATGCTAAAATACAAGCAACTCCACCGGGCTTCATCTCCAGTGATGTCTTCCCCTCTAATCTTACACCAAGGTCTGTCACAGATGTTGATTGTTCCGGTGGGTTATTAGATAGGAGAAAACAGGAAGTACATGAGACCTTAAAAAACTTTTAAATACTTCCTGATCAGCTTTCATACAAACCAAATGACTTTTTTTTTTTTTTTTTTCTGTATGTGCATGACTGTTTTTCCTGCATGTATGATGTCTGTGCACCATCTGTGTGCCTGGTGCCTGAAGAGGTCTGAAGAAGGCATCAGATCCCCTGAAAGTAGAGTAACATGTGACCCACCGTGTGGGTGCTGGGAATGGAACCCCGGTCCTCTAGAAGAGCAGACAGTGCTCTTAACTGCCATTGCTCCAGCCCCCAGACTAGAAAAGTCCTTGAAAGCACCTTCTTTTCCTTCCACTTTCCTGTATGAGTCTGGACTTTGACTGTTCAGAGAATGCGACTGCCCCTATGGCAAGAAAGCACAGTGTCTAATCAATGACGAGCCACCGCTGCCTCTTTAGCTCCCTGGCTTCCACTGTCGCTGCTCAGGGACAGCTACCTCCCACTGGAAGGTGCTGCCTTTTAGATCTAGATGGGGCACAGAGTTGAAGAGACTTTTTGTGGAGAACATTCTGTCCCTGGGCACTGCATTAACCAAGGAGGGCCGCCTCTTGGGTTAGCTCTGAGAGGACTATCCCAGCATCCTCGCTTTGTGAGCCCGGTCAGTCCCCAGCTAGGAAGTGCTGCCATGTTCTGTCGTTTGCCTCTCATTGAGGAAAACCTATTCCCTATTAGCTTTGGGGTTGTATAGCTTTTCTTTTTCTTCCTACTTAGCCACTGCTTTTCTTTGTCTTCTTCATCCTCTCTCATCTCTTCTTCCTCCTCTTCTCTTCCTTGTCTTTATCTTCTACTTCCTCCTCCCCTTCTTCCATCTCATCCTCTTCCTTCTCCTCTTCTGCTTTTATGTCTCTCGGGCCATCAAATCTTGACACCTGGATATATTAGGAAGAATGTAAATATAACAATAGGAGTAGATTTAATCTAAATGGCACACACATTTAATCCCAGCACTCAGGAAGCAGAAGTGGGCAGATCTCTGTGAATTCATGGCCAGCTTGAACCACAAAGTGAGTTCCAGGACATCTAGGACTGTTACACAGAGAAATCCTGTCTTGAAAAACCAAAAAAAAAAAAAAAAAAAAAAAAAAAAAAAAAAAAAAAAAAAAAAAAGAAAAGAAAAAGAAAAAGAAAAAAAGAAAAGAAAGGAAAGGAAAGGAAATATATTACTTGGCTCAGCAGTTAAGAGCTCTTAATGGCTATTCCAGGGGACCAAGTTCAGTACCCAGCACCAATATCTTACAATATCTTATAAGTGGCTTACAATTGCCTGTAATTGGGGGCTGGAGACATGACTCACAGGTTAAAAGCACTGGCCTTTCTTCCAAAAGTCCTGAATTCATTTTTCCAGCAACCACATGGTGGCTCACAACCATCTATAATGGGATCTGGTGCTCTCTTCTGGCATGCAGGCACACATGCAGGCAAAATACTATATAAATAGTAAATAAATAAATATTTAAACAAAACAAAACAATTGCCTGTAACTTTACTTCCAGGGGATCTGATACCTCTGGCCTCCGTGGGCACCTTCTCACACTTACACACACACACACACACACACACACACACACACACACACACACTTTAATATAATGAAGTAGGCCAAGTGTCATCATACACACCCAGAGCTTGGAAGGCAGATGTCAGTGAATTTTAGTTCAAGACCAGCCTGGACTATACAGTGAGTTACAGGCCAGCTAGGGCTACATAGAACACGTGTCAAAAAACAGAACAAAATAAAAATAGGTTACATTAAAGTAAAATAATAATAGTAAATTCTTTAGATTTTTTTTTAAGAAAAAAAAATAGAGGGCTGCAGAGATGGCTCAGAGACTAAGAGCAGTGTCTGCTCTTCAAGAGTTTTTGAGTTCAATTCCTAGCAACCACATGGTGGCTCACAACCATCTATAACGAGATCTGGTGCCCTCTTCTGGCCTGCAAGCACACATGCAGGCAAAACATTGTATACATAATAAATACATTTAATTTTTAAAAAAGAAAAAATAGTTTCTTACAGAAGGGAAAGAAAAACAGAAACCAAAATTACAATGGCTGTATAGATTTAGGGAAATGTGTGTGTGTGTGTGTGTGTGTGTGTGTTGACTTTCATGAGAGCTTCTCTCATAATGATAAACAAATAGATGCTTGGGAAAGATTACAGTAGCATAGGCTTTACTTTGCCCACAAAGCATACAACGTCATAATAATCAGCAACTGATGGCTAATATTAATGTGATCATCAGTTGGTAGCAGGACTTTGAACTATAAAACCCTCTTCCTGACAAGAGCCTTAATTGGAGCAGTCATTTTGTTTTGAGGCTTTGTTTCAATCCTCCACCCAGCAGCAGAATTTCAGGATGAAGAGTGTGTACCGCTGACTAAGTTTTCTTAAGCTCTTTTCAGTGGGAAAATTGTCCCTTCCCTTTCTTCTTGGACTGGATCATGTATTAGCATCTCTTTTATTTAGAGTCACTCTGTGATATAAAGCAGAGTGTTCACATAACCCGTTTTCCCCACGATGACTAAAGCTTTTTGCTGGGTGACTACAGTCTGGGAAGATCAGTACAGTCTTGAAAAGATGGATGAAAGAGCTAGCCTGGCAGGCCTGTGGACCCAACTCTCCAGTTCCGGCTTTGTTTCCTAGCCTTGAGATAGTGCCTCTCTTCTTTTCTTGAATCTAATGGACTGGGGTGGAGGGGGGAGGACAGGCAGGAAGAAAGGAGGCACCACGACTCAACAATCCTCATTCTTCCACAGTGATGGCCCTGACTGCCCATGGCAGAAAGGGGGCGGGGAAGACTCTTCATTCTCCAAATGAAGAATTGTTAAAAAGCAATCAAAAGATGACAGGCTTTCAGCTGCTTCTGTGAGTGCTGGTTCGAATGTGCAGCAATCCTCACACACGTGAAGAGCTGCCAGAGCCCACAGACCTGGCAGAGCAGGTCCTTAGGACCCGCAGGCATTCAGAAATGAATGTTCTCATTTGGTGGGTGAGGAAAAACAGAGGCCCTGAATGATTATACAGAGCTGGGGATCACAGAGCAGAGGGCCAGTTCATTCCCTCTGGGGTTTCGCGTGGTGCCCCCAAAGCTGGCAAATTCTCTTGGCCATTCTTCAAAAGCCATTTGGGGTCTCACTGTGTGCATGCACGGTTTGGGCGCAGTTCTAGCCTCAGGACATTTTGGGTGATTCTGGCAGAAGTACAGTACAGTACAGAGGGAGCGGTGCAGGGAACTGAGAAGAGTGAGGGCCTCCTTCTGTGGGGAGAAAGAGGCCTCTGCAGAGCCCTATCTTTTTGGTGTGGTTCAAACATGGAGAGAAGGTGGGAGGACAAGGCAAGAAAGAGTTAGGAGGCTAGAGAAGGGTGTTTGGTTAGGTTTTAAAGAGGTGTTTAAGTTGGAGGGGAGCCAGAAGAAGATTCTGTGTAAGACAGGGACCTGGCAAGTTCCATACTTTAGGAAGGCTGCTCTGGAGCTTGGGTGAATGTGGTGGTGGAACATTTGCCTAATTAAACTGTCTCTTTCTGGACGTGCTATAATGAGACACAGAGTAGAACACTGTCTTGGAGGAAAGCAAAACTCCAGGTGAGAAACTGGCTAGGTAGGAATTCTGAGCCAGTCCTTGGCACAAACCAAGAGGTGGGTACTTGATTCTAGATCTGGCTCTTAAAGAGAGTCATTGTGAGCGACCCTGTTCTTGGAGTCTCTCAGTTCTTGGGTGAAAATGATGAATGGTGACGGCGTCCCTCACGGTAGGTGGAGAACGTAGGTGGAGAGCTTATTGGTGGGAGAAACTGAGCTGGGCAGCACTGAAGCAGGTCATGGAGATGTCCATATGAATGTGACGGCTAGAGAGCGGGTTCTATGTGGCTCCAGGGTGAAAAAGAGAGACCCGAGCTACAGCTATGCCCTGAGACCTCAGCATATCCAGTGACCTATGCTCTACAGTTACTGAGTAATTGGCCAGGGGAAATACACCTCACAAAAAATAGGGCCGAAGAGAGGAGCACTGAGATGCGGACTTGCACACACAGTGGTGGTGTACGGAGGCAGCTGCTTGGGGGCTGAGGCGAGAGGATTGCTGGAGTCTGCACAACTCTGCATTTCCACACTCGTTCCCTCACTCACGGGGAATGGTGCCCATGCTGAGCCCATATTCTATCACAGAGCTAGCCAAGCCTCGCTCCAGTTCCCACAGAGGAGATGTGGCCAGAGATGAAAGAGAAAGATCCTGGAGGTCTTAAAAAAAAACAAAAACAAAAACAAACAAACAAACAAAAAAAAAAAACTGAGAGTTTCTAGAAGTGGCTAAGACCCTTCTAACGCCAGAGATGGTTAAAGATGTCAAATGCCATAGAGGCCCATAGAGTGGAGCTATAAGTCGCCCCAAATCTCTGGAATCCATTTATACTGATGATGTGCATGTATGGTGTTAACTGTTGGGGCTCAGAAAGGAAACAGGCCTTGACATCTGCGAGTGTGAAAGAGACTAAGATGGAGAGCAAGCACGTCAGATTTAGATAGAAGCAACAGTGGCTGGGTTAATGAGGGACTTTAAGACATCCATGTCTAAAGGACAGACGTGTGCCCTGGGGAGTGAGCCCAGGGCTTCTTGAGGCCTCACTGCAGGCAACACCTGGGACCCCTCTTTGGCTAGGCAGCATCAGGCCAGCCTCCCATGGCTTAACAGAGGTAGTGCTCTCTTTGGAATTTCTACAGGGAGCAAGGGCATATGTGGTCACTCCCTGTGGCCATAATTCTTCACAGAGAAAGCTTAGTGCTGAGGTGTTGCTGGTGGTAGGAACTAAGGAACATGGTCAAATTTCTGGGCAGAATCTGTGTCCACAGCTGGTGGGACTGGGTCACTCAAGGGCTTGAATGTGAGAGGAAGAGCATGTTTCTTTGGAAAGGACTTAGTGGACACTGGGCTCCTCAGAGCAATGCCCACTTCTTAGATAGCAGAGGAACATTTCCAAGAAAAGATGGCTTTTCTTTCTTGAAAACAGATGTCTAAAGGTCATAGCTAAAAAGAGAGCTTGAGAGGAAGTTGGAATTGCTGGAGTGTTGTCTGAAAGCCAGCGAAATAAGCTGAGCATGTAGAAGTGAAACCTTGCCTCGGGGGTCATAAGGACCTCAAGGAAGAGAGGGATTGGGTGGTGGCTGAGGCAGGTCAGATCTCACACAGAATCTGCTTTGATCTACGGGCACTTCAGTCCCAGGAAATTCCAGACCTTGCTCCAACCTTGGGAAAGCTGAAGGATCCACGACATGGACTATCCTCTGTGGAATGGGGAATTTATCAAAGAGCAGAGTCTGCTAACCTCTACCGGGGAGAGGGTTGACGACACTGCTTTCCCTAGCTCTTCCCTTCTCCTCTAAGGTAAGTCAAAGTCTGTAGGAATAGCGGGACTGTATATTTCTGTTGTCATCTCAGCATCTGGTGTTTGCTAGGTAGTAGCACACAAGACATCCTCACATTGCTGTTCTGTGTGAAGACCTAAATGTCCTATCATGACTTCCCTGCCTATCAGGTCTCCACAGGCTGGGCCCACCCAGGCTGCTGAGAGTGACTTGGTAACTCAGCAGATCAGGGTGTGGCTAAGGGGATGGCTAGGCCCTGGCTCCATCTCTGCATTTCATAGCAAGGAAGGGAAGATGTTAGGTGGAGTGAAAAAACCAGAAAAGCAAGAAGCAATTGAATAAAGGAAACAAAGCAAGAGAGAGACATTCTTTTAGTAGGTGTTGCTAACACTCCTCTTTGGGAAGGCTCCTTTGTAAGGGGTAACATTTTAAAATTATGTATATATGTATGTATGTATGTATGTATGTATGTATGTATGTATGTATGTATG
>NW_026596256.1:16796874-16806065 GCF_907164565.1 Psammomys obesus | reverse complement strand
ATGTATGTATGTATGTATGTATGTATGTATGTATGTATGTATGTATGAGTGTATGAGTGTATGAGTGTGTGTGTGGTGCGTGTGAGGAGGTATGTGTAACCACCTGGTCAGAGCACACCTGCCTGAGTTGCACACATCACTATAGGAGTCATTTCTTGTCCTCTACCTTGTGGATTCTGTGGATCAAACTCAGGTCATGGTGTTTGAAGGTAATCATCACCCTTACCTCTTCAGCCATCTTGACAGCCCTGGGGTAAACAGCCTGGGTGTTAGTGCAGAAGGTTTCGAACCTTCATACCCATCAGAACTTCTCTGGCTGGCCCATGTAAACATATCAATACCCATCATCCCCCACAGTTCCTGACTCACTAGGTTTATGTATGACCCAAGCACACACACTTCTGGTTGGAGCAGATGCTGCAGGTTTCAAGACTACATTTTGAGAAATCCCTGCTTACAAAAAGGAGTTTGCTACCTGAGCAACCAATGGGAAGAATTTGGTGCTGCAGTAGAGGGAGTCCTGGAGGCAAAGAGGAAAGCAATGGGGATGCTAAATGGCAGATAACATCCTCCAGCTTTGGTAAAGGTTTGGAATAGGTTATGTTTGGGGCAGAGATTCTTTGTGGAATCTAGACATGGGCTTAAGCTCTGACTTCTGGGATGACACAAGAGTGGATAAGCTATTGCCCATGCCACAAATGAAACTGAAACTCATGGGGTTTCAGAACTCGCAGGTGAGCGTTTGCCAGTTTGGATGGAGGCTGTGTTGTAAGAGTTTCTCTTAGTTAGCGGCACATACCTACAATTCCAGCACCAAGGAAGTGAAGGCAGGAGGATTATAAGTTTGAGGCCATATTGGGTTATAAAGTGAGACTCTGTTCTAAAAAACTCCAAAACAAAGGACTTTCCTTTTAAAATTCAAGGGATAAGACAGGTGGTGGTGGTGGACGCCTTTAATCCCAGCGCTCAGGAGGCAGAAGCAGGAAGATCCCTGTGAGTTCCAGGTTAGCCCGATCTACAGAGTGAGCTCCAGGACAGCCAGGGCCCCACAGAGAAAACTGGTCTTGAAAAAAAGAAACCTAAAAAAAACTTTTTAAAAATCAAGGAATAATAAATAGTGTTCACGTCACCAGGTTCTGGGGAAGACAATGTTCGCATCACTCTTTAGTGAGGAAGATGTGGACCAATAGTTAGAACCTAGTGGACCTCAGCAACACATAGGGGAGCCCTGGGGAGGCAGAACTCTCAGCTTAAGAACAAAAATCTTTCGAGGACTTAAACCAGATGCATGTAGTACATGAGTTACTAAGTCTAGGGGGACGAGACTTCTAGTGTCTAACTTCCCTAGTGTCCCAGGGATGACTGGGAGGACAAAAATGTCTTCTACCGCACTGCAACTTCCCCCCTCTGTAGACCAGGCTGGCCTCAGACTCACAGAAATCCACCTGCTTCTGCCTCCTGAGTGCTGGCCCAAAACATGTTTTAAACATTCTTTTTTGCATTTATTTGTTTGCTTTGTGCCCGTGCATATGGACAGAGGCTGGAGTGCCACTCCCACTCGTGTGGAGATCAGGAGTTAGTTCTCTCTAACCATGCAGCTTCCAAGGTTCACACTCAGAGCACCAGGCTTGGCAGCAAGCACCTTTACCAGCATGCCTTGCTCTACCCCTCCCTTTAGGTAAGGTCTTGCTGGGTTGCCCCTAACTCCTGGAGTCAGCTTCTCCCATCTTACCCTTCCCTACAGCTCACTATGAACAGTGGCCTCTAAGAATTAGGATTATCAAAATTTCCTCTTCTTCCTACACTGATGGCTTTCTTTGAAAAGAAAATAAGCTTTTTTTTGTCTTCCTTCCTTCCTTCCTTCCTTCCTTCCTTCCTTCCTTCCTTCCTCCCTCCCTCCTTCTATTCCCCACTTCCTTTTTTTTTCCTTCTCCTTGAGACAGGGTCTCTCTACATAAATCTGGCTGTCCTACAATTCACTATGTAGACCAGGCTGCCCTTGAACTCAGAGATCCGCCTGCCTCTGCCTCCCAGGTGCTAGAATTAAAAGCTGACATCACTCTACCCAGCTCTACTCATCGCTTTATAAATTTAAAAAATATATATTTTTAGAAGATAGTTTTATTTTATACTTTGGTTTCAACTGCTTCGTGAATCTATAGGATCTTTTTCCTTGAAAAGGGAAAAAGGTTTTCATGGAAGTAGAGGGCAGATGAGATGATCAGCAAGGCTCATGTTGTCAAGCCTGACGGCACCGATTGGTGGAAAAAGAGAAGCAACTCCTGCAGTTGTCCTCTGACCCCTACATGGGTGTTGTAGCCCGTGCTGCCCCCTCCTAAATAAAAATTAAATGAAAATGTACGGATGAAAAAAGAAAGGGAGTTTAACTTTACTGTGCGGGTAGTGAACAGGGGCCATAACCTTGCTAGTGTGTGTTTGAAACTGAACCGAACTAACCCGTCCTGTAACGAGTTTATTTTAACAAGCTCCCAGCACCGGTTTGTGAGGAATCCGGCTGAGTGGGTGGACAGACCTCGGTTGTTGGTGATGCTTTTCCCTGCTGCTGGGATGAAATATCCTGAGGAGAAGCAATGAGGGGAGACAGGGCTTGTTCCCGTTCACGGTTCACGGTTCAAGCCTGTCGTGGTGGGAAGTCAAGGGCACCAGGAACTTAAGGAGGAGTCTGGTCACGTCGCATCTCGGAAGCAAAGGGTGAGTGCAGGCTCCGCCACCGCTCTGCGCTTTTCGTCTGGTTCAGGGAGCAGCCCATGCAACGCTGTCGCTGTCGCCCACATTTAAGGCTGCTCTTCCCCCCCCCCCCCCCCGATTAACCTAATTAGGAAAATCCTCCCAGGCATGCCCGCAGTCCAGCTGACTGTAGACAAACCTTCAGAGACTCTCTTGCAGGTGATTCTAGGCCCTGCCAAGCTGACAACTGAAATTAGCCATCACATGATGGCTCCACTCACGGCTGGCGTGTGGACGGCACAGCGGGGCCGACCGCTAGCAAACGGTAGGGCCCTTCAAAGACGGC
Organism: Psammomys obesus; assembly: GCF_907164565.1. Classification (NCBI taxonomy): domain Eukaryota; kingdom Metazoa; phylum Chordata; class Mammalia; order Rodentia; family Muridae; genus Psammomys; species Psammomys obesus. The sequence goes on along the minus strand of NW_026596256.1, from coordinate 16,803,031 downwards.
CATGCTGCACAGGCCCAGCTTCAGTTAACGCACACAAATCCAGCTCAACCAGGCACCAAAGCTAAACCGCTGTTTACAGTCCCGGCTCCTTCAAATCCAAACTTTCAAAGTTGTCTTGTAGGTCGCCGCGTTGGTTCTGTCCGTTTGCTTCGTTATCACTAAGTCATACAGTGTCTCATTGATCCGGATTCATCCCTGCCTCCTTTGTCCCCTGTGACCAGTCAACTTCTAGAAACTTCCTGTTTCTTTTTCTACAAATTAAAAGTTGCATACGGTAGCCTCCTCTTTCTTATCTAATAGAACATGTTATGAGCCCTCTTTTTCTCTTCCCTTTTTATATCCTGGAAATCGCTCCATACCAGAGACGGTATGGCTCGAAAGCCTAAATATTTACTATACTTAGGCCACTGAAGGCGGGCTTGCCAGCCGGGACGTAGCCCGGTGGGAGACTCGCACAGTCTCCGCTGTTAAAGGACAAATGTTGCCACAGACAGTTGGTAAAAGTGCGGATGTCCAGCACCACTTTATTTACAAAAACAAGTAATTGTGGCCTTTAGCTTGCAGATTGTTTTATTCCGGGAGTTGATTCTTGCAACAGGAACCAATTGCCTTGATTCTTGAGACTTTCAAGGTGTATTCCTGTTGAGTAGACCTGGCTTCTTTTTATAACCTGTAATTTTATAGTCTGTTATTAAATATGTAATTAATGTGTATGTGTGGGTGTTTATGTGAATTTATGTGCATACTGAGCTGCAGAGGAGAATGTCAGACTCTCTCAAATTGTAGTTACAACTTGTTAGCCTCCCAGTGCATGCTGGGAACTGGGTCTGGGTCCTCTGCAGGAGAAATGGCGCTCTCAACTGCTAAGCCATCTCTCCAGTCTTTGCTTTTTGTCTTATATTTGTAAAAAGGCCCGCAAAATTAATGATTTTGTATTTTATTTGGAGGTTTGGTTCATAGACTAACTCTACACATAATTTCCAAAAAAAAAAAAAAAAAAAAAAGAATTCAGAATGATTTAAACAGTATTAATGACTGAATCTTCAGATGAGTTATAATTTAGAGAGATGACACAAAGATAAACCTTGCTTATCTTATAATTACAACTTGTACTTGCTTATTTTCAAAACAGAAATATTAAGATGTGCTGAGAAACAGTTTTAAAGTTATAATAACATTTGAGAAATGTAAACATATTCTGGGGTTTAAGTTGTTAAAAATGTGTTGGAGGTGGCATGACAGGGAGTTCAGGGGAAGTCAGAGCACCGCTTTGGGGAGTTAGCTCTTTCTATCAGGTGGATTGCAGGGCTCAAATTCAGGTCATCAGGCCTATTAGCAACCACACTTACCCACTGAAAGCCATCTTGCTAGGCCTATGCTGGGATCTTACAATCAGAGGCAGAAGTGTTTTCAGCAAGTCTTGCCTCCATGGCAATACCTTCCTATTGGAAGATCGTGTCGCTCCACATAGTCCAGGATCATGAGTTACAGAGAACCCTGCCGCTAATTTCTTGTATAGCACAGCATCCATTAACTGCACGGCTTCAAAGAGTAGAAAGCTCCCCCCCCCCCCCTTTAACTGACGAATTGTTATCAAGTCATTGACAACAGTCTTGCCTTTGGCTTGGTATTATTTGCTACATCTAGAGCTGGGTTCTAGAGCTGGGTTGAACAGACCTTATGTATGAGAATTCCGAAGCTGCGAGTGAATGTGAGGCTTCCGGGATCCAGAAATAAGCTGCAGCTGAGCAGTTGCACCATTCACGGGAGCTTCAGTGTTCTGACATCACACAATTTTTACTGAGAAGGAGTGTTATGTCTATAAGCATACTAACTGCCAAGGCCTTCTTTTATTTTTATTTTCTGTGACTATTCAGCATAGTGGGGAATTAGAAAACATAGCCTCTCTTCCTCACTTGAGTTGTTATTAGAGAGGACTGCATTTGTGTTAGTGAAAACAGCTTGGTCCTGCGAGTAAGGAAGTTAGGAGCTAACTCAAGGAATGCTGAGCTGCTTTATATGGAAAAGCAAATAGACAGTGCTTAACAGTGGGGTTGGGGGGGAAGCGGGGGAGAAGGAAGGAATGGCAGTGTGTGGTGATGAAGGCATCACAAGATGGGATCCATCTCTGCCAACATTGTCTGGCTGAAACAAATATCTTCTTGTTTAAGGGTAATAGACCTCCAATTGTTCACTGGCAGGTGGTTGAAATCGTGACTTTGTTTTCAACACAGTAACTGGTAATTTGAACAAGAGCATACCAATTATATAGGAGGCTGATTCTGTTCTTCAGCTGACCCTTTAAAGCCTACATAGTAAAAGAAGGAAGAGGAGAGAGGAGGGCTACAAAACACTATGGATATTTGAAAAAGACATAAGGAATAATATTTTATCTTTCTCTAAAATTACATACACTACATATGTATGCATATACCTAGCTATATAGTTTAAATTACTTTATGCCATGAGCCATAGACTATCTAATAAAAACCTATGTACCAGGCCTGAGGAGCCTCTTCCTGAACAGTTGGTCTATGAAATTCTAGAAAAACAAACAAACAAACAAACAAACACTACTTACTAGAAATACACTTCCGGTGAGGAGATGAAGCTTCGTCAGCTTCACGACTTTTCTAGGCATTGCTGTGTGTGTGGGCGTGGAGGCCGAGAGGACAGAGAACCAGAGGCCTCACAGCTAGCCGGCACCTCGGAAGCCCAGCGCACATTCTCTTTACCTGGGTGATGCTAAATCAGAATCTTCTCTTCAGGGACTAGTCCATGGCTATTTGGGGACCCCAGAATTCTTTCCAGGTGGTCTGGGGGAGGAGGCCTCACACCTGCCCACTACCCAACGTGGTGGCTGCGTAGCACTACAGGCTCGTCACATACACTTGCCTCAGCACTCAGGGCTGTATGTGGCTCTGCTCAGGCTGGTTTGGCCAGTAAGTTGGCATAACTGGTTAGGACTGTTGTCAGTTCCACTTCAGCACCCACCAGTGCAATGACTTTATTCCTCTTGGATTAACCAAGGATTTGATTAATCGTCAAGGATTAACCAAGGATGAACTGCACACTCTCAGGTCAACTCTTTGCTAGGTGTGAGGTGAGGGGCAGGTCCTCGGGAAAAGGACGGGACTAAAAGCAACCCCGCCACCCTTCCAAGAGCAGTCTCCCTTGGCTCCTGTCAGTCCTGCGCATCTCTCCGAGTACCTGGTTCCACTGGTAAACACTGATCTGCCTCACAATTCAGTTGATATCAGAAATCATCGGTCTTGAAGTTGTGGCTAACAGCACTTCAAGCAGTTATCCCGGGAAGGAAGAGCTTGATGAGATTTGTACCCACTTCCTTAGCAGCCTGCAAGAGTTGTCGTTGTGTGACCTTCATGGCTCCTCAGAGAACAAAACCAGAAAAAGGAACATTTTCCCTGGGCCTGAAATCTTAGAGAAATTTGTCTCAGAGACACAACGACAATATTGTTTAACCATGGTTGGCTACTCATTTAGAGTCAAGGTTTCACTATGTAGTCCAGGCTGTCCTCTAATTCATGGTGGTCCTCCTGGTCATCTTCCCAAGTGCTGACATTTACAGGAATCTACTATTAAACCCGGCCTTCCCCACGATTCTGATGACTCGCACCACAGATGAACACCCTTTTTACGTATGTTTGAAGATAAGGTCCTGGCTTGCAGCTCGCACTGTCCTCAAACTCACCATATAGTTCATGCTGGCCTCTAATTTTCAGTGATCCTCCTGCCTCAGCCTCCAAAATACTAGGATTACAGGTGGGACTCACTGCATTTGACATGGAGTGCATTCTTTTTAGGGGGTGGGGTGGGGCAGGCTGAGGATTATTTCTAGACAGGGTTTTTCTTCGTAGCCTTGGCTGACCTGGACTTGCTTTGTAGACCAGGCTGGCCATGAACTAACAGAAATCCACCTGCCTCCACGCAGTGCTAGGAGAGTGCTAGATCTCTTGGAGCGGGAGTTACAGGCAGCAGTGATGTGCCCACTTCAATGCTGAGAACTTAACTTGCTTGGAAGGAATAGTGAGTGCTCTTAACTGATGAGTTGTATCTGCTCAGTTAAAAACAAACAAACACAAACCCATTTTTTTATTTAATGTGTTTTGTAATGTGCATGTATGTGGCCATCACATGCGTGCCTGGTAATCTCAGAGGCCAGAAGAGAGTATAAGATCCCCTGTGACGGTTTTAAGCTGCTGGAGATTGAACCCTGGTCTTCTGGAAGAGCAGCCAGTGTGTCAGTGCTCAAGACAGGTGTTCATGCAAGGAGTCTGAGCAGCACCAAGAAGTTGTCAGCGTACACACAACTTACGTGCTTATTGTTGTTGAAGACAGAACATGCCAGGTGAGCACAGTAACTACATCCCAGCCCAGAATTTAGTTCCTCAGCGTTCTGATATTATACATGCAACAAATACAAATATTCACCATCCTTTATCTTTTTCCAATATTCTATCAAAAGGGATTATTGGGCGTGCATATATCATAATGAAAGTATAATCTAGAAAGGGACCTGATTTTTTTTTTCCAGCCCAAAGCTTTGGGAGCATCTCCACGTGGGATTTGTAGGTTTATGGCTTTTAAGCTTTGATTCCTGTGTGTGAATTGTGATTTTTCTGGATTTCCATCATCTGTAGAGTTCGTAGTCCCAATCCACAAACCCAAGATGGTCCCTATGGAGTTGCCCTGTTTCTTAGGCTCTTCTTCTCTGCCCCTTTTCAGTGTTTGGTCACAGAAATCTCTGGCAGGTTTGGGAACTATAGACCTGTAAACCATACTCCTTGAAGGCACAATTGCATTGTTTTTTTTCCTTCCTCCTTTTCGCCCCTCCATCTCAACTGAGTTAAGGTCTTGCTATGTATCTTAGGCTTGCTTGGAACTGGCTCTGTAGGCGACACTGGCCTGTAACTTTAACTCTTCCTGCCTCAGTCTTCCAAGAGTTTGGATCGCAGGCCAACACCACCGTGGACCCTGTCCTCTGATGCTGTCATTTCCTTTCATCAGAGCATCTGTTCCCAGGCACCGCTGATGGGACTATCACACTTTTTCCTTTCTGCTTCTCTCAAGCATTCCTTTTACTTCATGTGCTACAACTTTTGGGAAATCAACGGCCAGTAAACGCTACTTCTGCCTTCTTGCAGGAAGGAAGCACACAGGTGAAAACAGGTGGCATAAATTATAGCTCAACACTCATCCATATTAATTCTGGAGGCGATTACAGTTTGAAAGGACTTTTCCTCTGTGTGTGTTGTCCTGCATGTATGTTTACGGCCAAATTCGTACCTGCTGCAGCACAGAAGGCTGCATTGGATCTCCAGGAACTGCGGGTAGATGGTTGTGAGCTGCCTTGTAGGTACTGGGACCCTGACCCCGTCCTTCGCTGGAGAAGCAAGTGCTCTTCAGCGCTGGACCACTCCCAGGCCGCCACTACACTTTATGAGAAAAACAAAACAAAACACTTTTTAAAATGTAAGTGTAGAGCATGTATTGCTATGGAAAGATAGTCACAACATCCTCTTTGGCTTACATCGCTATCTGGCTGACGTCAATGTTGAAAACGGACCTGCGAAGCTGAAACGAATAAAGTTCTGTCTACTTGTCCCTGGAATCCACACTTCACAGCTTCGTTGGTAGCTGAACTGGTGAAGGCAGCTGAGATGGTCTCAGGCTTCCACTAATAGTATCTTGGTTTCTGTTTTCTGTTCTTCATGCTTTTCTGTAACCTACCAAGACCTGAACGTTTTGCCCGACGCACTGAGCACCGCGCGCTCAACTCAGGAGTTCGGCTTTTAAGCGTACTCGGGAGAGGCGCCGGGATCAGAGCGCTCTCAGCTGTGCAGCGGGGTTCCTCCGCCACAGTGCAAACCACTTGTGTATTCTGAAGGATGCTGAGGACGGGGCAGTCTGGGCGCCTCTGGCGGGTGACAGACTGCAGGGAGCCGGCTCTCCGGCGGGGCGAGCGCGCCTGGGCGGGGACCCCACCAGCCCGGGCCAGGAACCGGGGAGGTAACAATGGAAGGCTCCGCGCCGCCGGCTCCAGCCCGCGCGGGCGTGGCCCCAGTCCTGAGCAGCGGCGGGGCCGCCACCCGCGCGTCCCCGCCCTGGCGCCACGCCGCAGCCCCTCGGAGGCGCG